>NC_056623.2:226548612-226848612 GCF_002870075.4 Lactuca sativa | reverse complement strand
TGAAGAGATCAGATTCATGCATCTATTATGTCCTGAATGTACACGTTAATTGTCAAAAAATCAGCGACAGACTTGTGTCATTTCACTAAATTCTAATTTTGGAGTATATAGTTTGGGAATTTTTTTATTTCAACTATGAAAATAAATTTTTTAGATTAAATCTAGAATTTTTATACTGAAATGGCAATTTATTTTCCAGTAAATTGAAATGGTAACATACAAAATTTTGCAACAAATATACGACAAAAATGAAAACGTGTTATTCCAAAATTTGCGACAAATTTCTAAATACATTATTTGCGGCATCTTGTTTTCATTTAACATTCTACATCAATAAGTATTGCAAAATGAATTATTGTAGTTATCTAAGAATTATCTTGCTGACTTTGTTGCTAGTCGAGGAAATTTTTTACGTGTTATTATATTATGTGATTATTATATTAATTTGAAATAGTAGTAATTATTTAAGAATTAATCATAATTAATAAGAATTAATTTTGGGTTAATTGAAACTAACAAAAGGTGCAAAACTGAAAATTGCAATTGGTCAATAGTTGAATAAAGATGAAAGTTTTAGAACGTTTAGCCTATGGACAGTTTTAAGAGACTTTTGGAAGGGTTCTAGATGCTCTTAACTAGATAAGGAAACTATATTTGAATAGCCATAAAATAGTATTCTTTTATTATTCAAATCTATGGTTTTAGGGTTATCTGGAAGCTATATAAAGGATGTTAACCCTAAGCCAAAATCTATCCCTCCACCTCACTTAAAGAAATCAGTTTTCTCCTCTTTCTTATATCTCTACTATTTTTATCATAAGGTTTTGGTGTGACACATTAGAGGCTACCACATTATTGGAGCAAACATTCCAAAGAAAGGTTCTTGAAAGTGGTTGTTATATTCGATAGGTATGTGTTAGGTCTAGTTAGTGTTGCGTCTTTGGGCTCGTTAGCTAGTCCAGTTTTGTCTCCGGTATGGGCCTGTCCATCCGTGAGTTCTTTGTAGGGTTTATTATTTATAGATGCTTGCATGCATTCTTTAACGAAAGATTGGAAAGAGATATTGATAGAGTTTATAATTTTAATCTTTTGTAACCCTAGAATCCTCTACAGCGGAAGTTCTTCATTGAGCTCTGCTGAGGATTGAGTTAATTGAATCATTCGACTCATTCAGATCCATTCTTGTGTTTTTATCTCACTGTTTTTACTTTCTTGATTTGCTTGTTATAAAGATCTAATCGATCAGAGAGTTTTATAAACTCATCAATTGGTATCAGAGCAGGAGGCTGTGTAATTCATACACATATCTTCTGTGAAAGAAGTGATTAGGGTTTATTCCGCATTAACTGATATTTATTGAGCCGTCACTCCATAATTGACGTATCTCAGTATTTATTCGTTTTGCCCTAATATTACATATTACAAGTCTGATCTTTCAAACAGGTTAAACGATCAAGCATGGACGATTCTCAATCTAATCATATCAACATCTCAAACAGTATTGGATCAAAAACAAAGATTCCTATTCTTTACACCCAGGATTACGAAGTTTGGGCACATCATTTTGAAGACTATGTCATCGGATCTGAAGATAATGGGTATCTTATATGGGAAGCTATTGTGTCTGGACCATTTGCTCACTCAGGAACATCCAGAATCATTAAAACTCAGAAAGAGTATAATGATCTGTTAAAGGATGTAAAAGACGTTGCTCAAGACGAAAAGGAGAAGTTTCAGTGCAACATCAAAGCATTAAGACTGATCCGATTCGCTCTTCAATCTGACACGTTTAGGTTGGTGAGTTCCTGCAGTACCGCTAAAGAAATCTAGGATCGGCTGCGAGAGCTGTATTCCACAGATGAAGATTTGGAGCACTCTATTCAGACCTTGCTTTTGTCTGAGTTTGGAGAATTTAAGCAAAATTCTGATGAGTCCGTCACTCAGACGTTTGATCGCTTCAATCATCTTCTTAGCAAGATGATCAAACATGATATCGAAAGGAAGTTGATTGAACAGAAGGTCACCTTTTTGAATGGCTTAAGATCCGAATGGAGAGCTGTTGTGTCTACAGTTAAAGCTCATGAGCAGTTCAAGTCATATTCACTGGCAAAACTGGTGGGAATTCTGAAATCCCAAGAAAATATTGTGATGCAAGAGAAGAGTGTGGTCTCGAACTTGGGGTCCTTGGCCCTCCTGTCCAAAAGCAAGAATTTAGTAGAAGATGAAGATCTGAACCTGGAGGACTACGATCTTACTTCAGAAGATTATGCTATGATGGTGTCCAATCCAAAAAGGTTCATCAAGAAGAGGTTTCCTACCAATAAGAACCGAAATTGGCAGGGAAGCTACAGTTCTAAAAAAGTAAGGGAGGAGCCGAAGACTGATGAACCAAAGAAAGAGGCGAAGGTTGAAGGAGATTCTGGTGTCAGCTGCTATTACTGTGGAGGAAAGAATCATTATGCCAAAGATTGTGTTCTGAAGAAAATGGCAGAGAAAGATGAGGAGAAAGATGAAGAGGCAATCCTGATGAAAAAGCTGGAAGAGATTAAGAGTAAGAAAGCTGCTACTAATCCTTCTATGAATGCTCTTATTGTACAGGGTTCGGCAGAGGATGACGAGTTCGGTGGCGTACAGGTGTGGTCGACCGACTCAGAAGATGATGAGGTGAGAAAGCCTTCACATGGAAAGGCGTATGTCGCAAGAGGCAGTGAAAGCAGTGGAAAGTGTCTGGTGGTGACTGATGTATCTCACATAAGGGGATACAATACTGATGGTGGAAATGAGGACACCAAGGAGCGAGAGGACTTATGCTTCACAGCAAAACCTCTCAGCGTGCAGATCAATGAACTTGATGAATTGATCAAGAAGGTACAATCTCTTTTTATCTCGTTCAAAGTTCCACATAAATCATATGAAAAGGAATTAAATAACTTAAATTCAAGAATCTCAAATCTAGATAGTTGTTTAACTCAAACACGGGTCATCAATTCTAACCTAACTGACCAAATAAGCAGGGTGTCATCCAAGAGTGAGGAGCGAAGGATGTGGATTGAGCAGAAGGAGTCGGAGCTGATTAAGTCTAAGGATGAAAACATTTATTTACAAAGAGACAATTTGAAACTTTTAAAACAAAGAAATGTTTTTTGTTTGATTGCTAAAAGACTTTATGCTAACATTACTCAACTGCATCTGAATTGTGAAATTGGGCAGAAAATACATCGCATGATTTTACCCTTCCTTGAGTTTAAGGAGGATGAAATCGATGCTGAAGGATACAACTGTGAAAGTATTGTATCGTCTGATGATGTGAATCCTACTTATATGTATGGTCTGGACAAAATAGAATCTTTTATAAAGTCCAAAGACCATAAGGACATGCTGAAAAATCTTTTGGATGAAAACGATAAGCTGAAACTAAGGACAGAAACCATACAAAAATTCAACTCATTGAGTGCCAATTTAAGTTCAGAAAATAAAATTGATGTTGAAAATGCATCTGAACTTAAGGAGGACGATGATATGAGTGAAATTTCTGTAGAGGATGAAGTCGACTGTTCTGAGTTTGTCAAGAGCGAACCCGAAAACCACAAAAATCTGATTTCTGAAAATTCTGTGGAGTTTGCTCGTTAGTCCCAAAATAAGTCCCCGATTCTTGAAGAAAAGGTTGTTGTGTACCAAAAGGTGAGAACAACACCAAATCAAGTGTATAAGGTCACAGGAGTAACCGAGCATCAAACAGCCGAACTCACTGCCATAGTGAACGAAGATAACGCAGGTGGCTGTGATGAGTTTTTCTGGTCTGCTCCTGTAGATAATGCCGACGAAACAGTTGGTCTATCAGAGCGAACGTCATGAAAAACTAAAGGAAGATATGTATCAGAGCCGCTAAATAAGCCTGACAACTTTGACGTGCCAAGCACTAGTGGCACAAAAGAAATACCAGTAGAAGAAGTCATTTCCACAAGCGAAACATCATCTGTGAAAAGTGAACCGGCTGACAAGAAGCTGAAACAAAAGGCTAACATCCACAGACAGCCGAAACAAGTGAAAAATCAAAAGTAGCAGAGGAATCTGAGATACAAAAAGAATCTCTCAGAGCGAAAGCAGTTTTGGCAATCTCAAAATGCCCATTTCTCCTATCATGATAAAAATTCAAAGCCAGAGAAAAAGACTTTCAGGCCGCATGAGGAAAAGAACCGAAAGGACAGGTTCGGTCCCGAAAGCAACAGCTACTGAAGATCCAGGTTCGGTCCCTCTGATGACCATAAACAAAAGGGTCACTTAGAACCTCAAGTCAGGAAAGACTCCCAGTCCAAATTCTCTCATTCTGATTCCTCTCATTCTCGATCCTTTTCTAAATCCTATTCTGTTCCTGCACGAAACTCAAAATCTTCAACGAATTTGAAAGGAAAATCGAAGATTCCTCTGTCAAGAATGACCGAAAGCAGTCTAAGGCCCAAACGCCAAAACCTGAAACCAAAACGACTGTAGCTAATTCTAACAAAATCAAAGTATACACTATTAAGAGGAAAGATGAAACAACATTAATAAAAAGAACATATCTTGTTGATGTTTCTCTTACTATTCCTGTTCCTATGAAAGGCTCACGTGGACCCAAGAAACTTTGGGTTCCTAAATCTGCTTAATTTGTGCAGGTTATTAGTGACGAGCAGTTTGACAAAGAATGGTACATTGACAGTGGCTGCTCACGTCACATGACGGGAAGGAAGGAAGAGCTAAGAGAATTTCGATCTCTTCCGAATGGTGGGAATGTCAAGTTCGGCAATAACTCCTATGGAACGATAAAGGGTTATGGGATGATAACCAATGGAGACTTCACAATAAGAAAGGTGGCGTACGTTGAAGGGCTACAGCATAATCTCATCAGTGTGTCTCAACTGGTAGGAGGTACCGGTCTCAAAGTTTCATTTGACGATGAAGGTTCAGAAATCATAGAGAAGAAATCAAAAAGGGTGATTCTCAAATCAGAACGCAAAGGCGAAATGTTTCCTCTCAATCTCAAACCAATCAAAGGAAATCCAGCTATATGTCTTTTATCCAAAGCTTATTCTGATGAAAGCTGGTTGTGGCACCGAAGGCTCTCACATCTCAACTTCAAAGACATCAACAAGCTTGTCACAGGAGGTCATGTTAGGGGTCTCCCGTTGCTCAAGTTTGATCGAGAACATTTGTGCGTTGCGTGTGAAATGGGGAAGCAAAGTCGTCAAAGTCACCCATCCCTTATAAACACAAAAGTTGTTGAACCACTTGAGTTGCTTCACATTGACTTGTGTGGTCCATCATCAATCGAAAGCATTGGTGGTAGCAAGTATATTCTTGTTATTGTTGATAATTTCTCACGTTTTACATGGGTGTTCTTTCTGAAGCACAAATCTGAGGCTACTCTTAAGCTAAAGATGTTTATTAAGCAGGTTGAAGTGCAACTGAGAAAAGTCGTTCGCAACATCAGGAGCGATAATGGACTGGAGTTCAAGAACAAAGAATTTGAAGACTTTTTGGCAGAAAAAGGAACCAGTCACAACTTCTCAGCCCCCTACACGCCTCAACAGAACGGAATTGTCGAAAGACGAAACCAATCCTTGTGTGAGGCGGCCTGAACGATGCTAAGTTTCGCTTCTCTTCCTTTATATTTCTGGGCTGATGCTATTGTTACAACATGTTTTACGCAGAACAGGTCTTATCTCAACAAGAGCTTCTCTCTTACTCCTTATGAGATCATCAATAACAGGAAGCCGAACATAAAATTCTTCCATGTATTCGGTTCACGATGCTTCATCTTCAACTCCAAATAACATCGTAACAAGTTTGACGTTAAAGCTGATGAAGGAATTTTTCTGGGATACTCTCTTACTTCAAAAGAATACCGGGTTTTAAATAAGCGTTCCAGAAAAATTGAAGAAACATATTATGTGACTTTCGATGACAGCTACGTCAAGAAGATAAAGTTTATTGAAGAAGCAATTAGAGAGATTTTCTCTCAAACAGGTCAAGTCATGGCCTCGATTGCTAATCTGTTTGATCAGTTTGTGGAATTATTCGATGAACCTGAGAAAGCTACTCTCTCGGAAGCCAAGGCAGCAGACAACAAAGTCGACCATCTGAAGCAAATTGTCGAAGATGCCGCCAAACGAATGGGTGAAGGAGAACAAGTTCCAAACGCACCTCCTCAGCAAGGCGCTTCAGTTGAGGGGGAGAATCCACTTTCTTCAAAACAACCGAGCTCACAATTTGAGGGGGAGAATTCTATTCCTGTAGCACCCGAAAGCTCAACAGCACCCGAAAGCTCAACAACACCCGAAAGACCTGTAGCACCCGAAAGCTCAACTACACCCGAAAGTCCTATAGCACCAGAAAGTCCAGCTACACCTGAAAGCTCATCAGTCGAGGGGGAGAACTCCGATATGTTCTACGATGACGATAGTCAATATGAATTGGAAGAAATGGTCAATGCTGAATTGGATTCATCCTATGAACCAAATTACCCTCCTCTTGTTAAATGGACCAGAGATCATCCTGTATCTCAGATAGTGGGTAATGTCTTTGAAAAGGTCCTCACCCGATCTCAACTAAAGTCAAAGCAAACATCTCTATTCTCCAAAGTAGAGTTCTACATGTATAATTCTTTCGTATCAAAAGTTGAACCGAAGACAGTAAATACTGCTCTTGATCATTCTGACTGGGTTCAAGCTATGCAAGATGAACTCAACGAGTTCGAAAGAAACAAGGTATGGCGCGTCATTCCAACTCCTAAAGATGCCTCAGTTTTTGGTCTCAAATGGGTATTCAGAAACAAAATGGACAAGGAAGGTAATGTGATTCGAAACAAAGCTCGTCTCGTGGTGAAAGGATACTGCCAGGAAGAAGGAATTGATTATGAGGAAACTTTTGCTCCGGTAGCGAGGCTGGAATCTGTTCGAATATTTCTTGCCTACGCTCCACACAAGAACTTCGAGGTCTACCAAATGGATGTAAAATGTGCCTTTCTGAATGGAGAACTTGAAGAAACGGTTTACGTGGAGCAACCTCCGGGTTTTGTTAATGAAAAACACCCCAATCACTGTTATATTCTGCACAAGGCAGTTTACGGTCTGAAACATGCACCTAGGGCATGGTATGAGACGCTAACCAAGTTCTTAAAAATGTCAAAATTCAAACAAGGTTCGGTTGACCCAACCTTCTTTCGTAAGAAGGAAGGTAACCACCTTATGATTGTTCAAATCTATGTCGATGATATCATCTTTGGCTCAATGAATCCTAGCTTAACAGCTGAATTCAGAAAGCTGATGGAGACTAAATTTGAAAGAGCTCAATGGATCCGATTAACTTTTTCCTTGGTTTAAATATTAGACAGGGACCCGAAGGCATCTTTATCAACCAGGAAGCATACACCAAGACTCTTCTTGCTAAATTCGGCATGATGGGAGACTCAAAGGTTAAAGTTCCAATGGCGTTCGGCACCAAGCTCACACCATCCTTGGAAAAACCAGCATTCGATATTACGTTATATCGCCAGATGATTGGTTCTTTAATGTACCTCACTGCTAGCAGGCCTGATATAATGTTTTATGTGTGTTATTGTGCTAGGTTTCAGGCGAATCCTCGTGAACCACATATGCTTGCAGTGAAAAACATACTCCGGTATCTGAAACGAACCACCTATCTCGGTTTATGGTATCCATCAAACTCAGGTTTCTTCGTTCAAGCCTACTCAGATGCAGACCTTGGAGGTTGTGGTTTAGACAGGAAAAGCACCACTGGAGGCTGCCAATTCCTAGATGGGAAGTTGGTTAGCTGGCAATCCAAGAAACAGACATGTGTTTCTCTGTCTACAGCCGAAGCAGAGTACATCGCAGCTGCCTCCTGTACATCTCAAGTGATTTGGATCCAAAGCCAGCTCCGGGACTATGGACTCAATATGAAAAAGATCCCACTATATTGCGATTCAGAAAGTACAATTAGGATCTATATAACCCAGTGCAACATTCCAAGACCAAGCATATAGCACTGAGGTATCACTTTATTAAGGATCATGTGGAAGATGGGAATGTCGAAATTCACTTTGTTCGAACCACTGATCAACTAGCTGACATCTTCTCCAAAGCTCTTCCTAAAGCATCTTTCAATAAAATTCTACAAGGGCTAGGAATGATGGAATCAAAGTCAGTACCAAAAACTACTTCTCAAAATTAAAAGTCGGAAGCGAAATGAACCGAACGTTCGAGTTCGGCTCACATGTGTGCCGAAATGAACCAAACGCTCGGGTTCGGTCCTATTCTCTTATCTTCGCTTTTCACTCAATGGTAGTCTCTTTGGTTGTAAACTTTTCAAATTTCATCTCTCACATTTTCAAAGTTTTTTTTTTTATTTTTTTTATTTTCAAAGTTTTTTTTCTCTCAAAGTTCTTTTATTTTTCAATTTTTTTTCTCAACCGAAATAGACCGAACGTTCGGGTTCGGTTCCAAATTTTTTTTGTGTTTTTTTTTCAAAATTCCAAAATCTTTTTCTTATTAAAATCAAAAACTCCAAAAACATTTGTTTATTATTTATTCGATAATTTTTTTCTTTCTTCTGTTTTTGTGTGGATATTTGTGGGGAAATTCTTTCATTAGTTAAGCATCCCTAGAAGCATGTTGTTGTATGTGTCCAAAGCCTCACCTGATTCTGAATAATAGCCTTACTGACTTGGTACATACAAACCTTGTCTTCCCAATTTAGGCTTTCATATTTATTCTAATCATGAGCTACCTGACTCTCTTCTCACATGAGATAAGAGTTTTCTGCTTGGTACTTATTTTAACAGCAGAGGTACTTTGGTTTCTTTACACCATCTACACTACTTTTCTCCATCTTATTCGCTTCATAAACGTAACCCTTGATACTCTCAGAAATTACCACTGAGGTTTATGGTTACACAATTTCTGTGTTCATGATCTTAGCTTCGTGCCACTACGTACTCAGTGAAACCCACAATTCAATACCTACTATGGATTGTCGGTGAACAATCAACTTTGCTCTAGCTTTCACTAACGAATTGACGGACTTATCCATGGGGATGGAAAGTGAAAACTCTAATTTCCTTTTGTGTGATTCCTATGAAATGGTTAAATCCCATAACATTTCTTCCCTTGGAATCCAGTTTTATTTTTTTTTTAGATTTTACATAAACTATTTTACATTGCCACTTAAATTATTTCAAACCTACTTGTTCAACAGACTACATTGGTCTCACAAGTACTTCGTTCGATTTCTGTCTTATATCAAGATCAGGAATTCTGAACTGAAGTGAAAGCCACCCAAATTAGCCTGATTACAAGAAGCCTTTCAACATTTCTCAATAAGTGTCTGATCGTTATTCAACGGGAAACCACACAAACACTTTAAAGTCTCTATTGACTTTGAAGGAAGAGATTCGTGCCCGGGATCCATTGTTTCGTGTCTTTACTGACATCACAAATTCCCTCATATGTGTTGCTTTATTTCCTTTTCTTTTACACACTAAGCACGAAAATCTTTTTGATTTTCCAAAATTCTGGTTTCATTAGTTACAAGCCATTTTTTTAATGGGATTTGAAGTTATAAAAGAGTTGTGGCTCATATTAATCCACGTGGTAATTTTGCTTTAAGATGACGTTCACTCTAAAAGGATAAGATGCTGACTCAGGCGGGAGTCCAATCGATTTGATTTTCAAACGACGCTTGAAGGACCGGTGTGTGAAGTGGAACCGTTTCGTTTAAAAGCGACGCCTGATGGGAAGGCGTGTGAATCGGGACAGTTATTCTCTCTCATGCGTAATCATTGGTGCTACCAACTGTCACACATCAATCACCTACGAAAAACCCTTCGTATTTCCGTCGAAGATTTGGGAACAGATTCTTCTCTCTCCTCTCCCCACAGTATAAAAGGTAACTTCAACCATTATTTACCTCTTTACTGCACCCAAACTTCAAAGAGCAAGAAAAGCTTTAAGTATTCTACTATTCATCATCTCTCCCAACTTCTTTACTTCAATGGCGGATTCATCATCTGTTCATGCCACTCCCCACATCCTGCCGATTCGTCCCCAACAGAGTCTGATCATCGATCTTACTCCCCATGTCTATGATGCCTTCATGTTCCCGATCATTGAATGCCTCAAATACTCGCCGCTTGCTCTTGCTCTCACCAAAGCTGAAGCTGTTCCTATGGAGTGTTTATCCCAAATTTTCGCCACTGCTCATTACGATAAATTTGTCGATAGGATCCTCTTCGACATTCTTGATCACAAGGCGTCAATCTCCAAGCAGCGATTCTGCTCACTTTTAGGGTTTGAACCCGATTCATCTAGGGTTAACCCTGAATCCATTCCAGTGGGTCACTTGTTTTCTATGTTCTATAATATGGGATATACTGAGGTGCTGACAACGGTCACTAAGTTCAAGAAATCGTGCATGCCTCCTCAGTGGAACGGGTTATTTACTGTGCTGTTCAAAGGGTTATCTGAACGCAGTGCCGGGTCAGATGGAGCGAGTCGTCTGTTCATCACGATTCTTTATGGGGTTTACAACGGTATCAAACTGGACTATGGGTCGGTCTTATGGCAGCAGCTGATTCAGAGTCTGGCCTCTACATCTCGGCATTCCAAGATCTCCTATGCTCGCTTCTGGACTCTAGTTAGAAAATGGGTGATGGACAAGTATCACGTCCCCATTGTTGCTGATTCTCCACTGTCTTCGATTGGTACTTTCCATACCATGAAGATAATAGTCTCCGATGCATCCAAATTTCAGTTCATTGGCTCCATCCCTGAGTCGATGTTTGGAGACGTTCCTGCCGACAGCCGTATCATTCGAACTTACAAGGAGTTTCGTCACTCTGGTCCTAGAGAGCTCACTCCTGAGATGATCAAATCCATTCACGAAGCTGACAAGCCTACTCCAAGGGGAAAGAAGAATGAAAAGGGAAAAGACAAGCAGGTTGGCAAGGGAGCGAAAGGCCCTTCTCCCAAGAAACGTAAAACTACTAAGGCTGTTTAATCTCCTCCACTAAAGAAGAGAAAAACCCAACCCAGGCGAAAGTTGATATTAGCTTCCTCCTCAAGCGAATCTGAGGAAGAAAATTCAGACTCTGAAGAGTCCCCTCGTGGTAACACTCCTCCACGATCGCCTACCCAAGAAGTACATTTTTCCAGTTCACCTATCTCTTCTCCACCTATCACCATTCCTATTTCCATTCCCCCCATAACCTCCACCACTCACATACCACCAACCTCCATCCCAGTACCCCCTCCCATTTTTACAGAAGCTACCACCACAACCGCAGAAGTAAGAACCAACGTATCTGATACGGGGGCTCCTACAGACACACCCGAACCCACTCCCACTACCGAACATACATCACAACCCGAACCTACTTCCACTACCGAGCCTGCATTCTCACCTCCCCCCTCATCTCCTGCTCAGCCAACAGAGGATGAAGAACCATTTCTTGGTGGGGAGGACATGACATTTGATTCGGTTTATTACAGTCCGTATCAGGTGCAGAGTGACGACGATGATGATGCTCCCGTCACCAAGAATCATCTCAAGGAGCTTCACGAGAAGATTGATTCGCTCATTGCCTCCTCTTCTTCATCACAGTCTACCATTTCTGAAGCTGCTATTCAGAAGATTGTTGATGTTTTTTCCAAAGCTCATGAAGTTTCTCTAAGCTCAGCTACTGCCGCAATTGATGCCTCCACCAAAGCTTGTGCGGCTGCGACCGAAAAAGTCGAAAAACTATTTACTGATGCTTCCTCTCTTTTTCAGTCTTTACAGGAAACTGTTGAAAATACCAAAACAAAGCTTGACCCCATTGTCAACCAGCTGGCTACCTCAGTTGCCTCAGAACTGAAGTCCTTCGCCACTCTTCGTCAAACTCTCTCTGACGACAACTCATCGTTTAAGGCGACGATTGAGGAGCGACTAACTAAGCTCCATGAAGATCTTGTTGCTGAAAACTCTCTCATGGACGCTCTTGCTAGAAAGAACACTGCTCTTAAGGTCGAGAGTCTTCAACTCTCCAATTCTCAAAAGGAGATTGAATCTCTTCGATCTGAACGAGAGATTGTGTCTTCATGTGTTTCGGATGTCCACGCAGCCATTTCAAACATCCTGGAAGCACATGATCCGATACTAAACTACTCTGTGAGGCGTGATCTTGCAGAAAAGCTTGCTCCTGCCCTTTCTCTCCTGAGCAAGATTGAAGGGCTCCTTGAGTTCGTGTCCATTCCGAAACAAGGGGGAGAAAATGTATCTCAACTGTCTCCTACTTCTACAGCAACAAAAACAACCAAACCTCCTTCAACAGGCCAAGCCTCAGGTTCGGGTGTCAAAGACAATGGGAAAAAAATTGTTGAAGACAGTGATGACGATAAAGAGACCATTGCCGATCTTTTAAAGAAACAAGGTCGAGATAAGGATGCCGATATGAGCGCTCGGGTTGCTAGAGAGGCTGAAGAAGGTGAAAGAAAACAGAAAGAGGCTCACGACCTTCTTGAGAGTAGGAAAACTCTTTTTCCTCCGTGGACTCTTGAGAAGTTGCTGAAAGAAGCAATTGAAACCCCAAGCATCTTATGGCTCGTACCAGTGATCTCACTAGATCGCATTAATTCTATCGATTCTCAGTTCGGCATGCCACTGACTCGAAAGGCCTTCATCTTCCATGCCTTTGACAACATTGCCGAGTTCCCTCATCCTCATCCAAAGGTTGACAGGGATTTGGTCGAATTCTATCTGAGGGCTGCTCGGCCACAGTATCAAACATGGAGCGCTCAGAAGATAATCAAGGTTCGGGTCCTCAAGCCGTATCGGGAAGGGAACTTCACTAACATTCGGTTTAAGGTGCTGAGAGGTTCTGCCAAGACCGAACATGCCATTTCGCTTGCCGATCTTCCCAACTTGAATCCACACGACTGGATAATTTTGCACAACATCCTTCTCACAAATGAAGCGGAGTATGGTCCTGTAATTGACCACTTCAAGAGGATGCTTGTCTGCTACATAATGGAAGTTGCCAAGATGGATCAGGAGATCGCTAGTGTCTTCAAGAAAAAGCCTACTATCTCACCTGTTGGCTCTGCCAGTGACCTAAACATGATGCAGATGGGGAAGATAGACCCGAAGAGAAATTCTGTTATGTTTACCAGAAACGAAGGCCAAAAATGCATGTTCGCTTTGGCAGACAAACATCTCTACACCACTGCATGCCTGGAACATGTCTTAGGGATTATCCATCGTTGCAAGCAGAATTCAGCAGATGACAAGAAGTACTTTGATGATATGATTCAGTGGTACATTCGCTTCAGACAGACCATCCTCGCTCTTATCCCTCGTCTGTTTGATACCACTAAGAAGGGTTTGGCAGCTGGCCCTAGCAAGAAGAAGTGATAGTCTCGCTCCAATTGACGCAAAGGGGGAGATTGTTAGGTCTAGTTAGTGTTGCGTCTTTGGGCTCGTTAGCTAGTCCAGTTTTGTCTCCGGTATGGGCATGTCCATCCGTGAGTTCTTTGTAGGGTTTATTTTTTATAAATGGTTGCATGCATTCTTTAACGAAAGATTGGAAAGAGATATTGATAGAGTTTATAATTTTAATCTTTTCTAACCCTAGAATCCTCTACAGCGGAAGTTCTTCATCGAGCTCTGCTGAGGATTGAGTTAATTGAATCATTCGACTCATTCAGATCCATTCTTGTGTTTTTATCTCACTATTTTTACTTTCTTGATTTGCTTGTTATAAAGATCTAATCGATCAAAGAGTTTTATAAACTCATCAGTATGTGATTCTAAGTATGTGATTTTCGGTTTTACATATGGTAGTTTAGGTTTTCAAAGTATGTTGCTATTATGAGAAAAATCATAGATTTCTATGTTGTGTGTGCCCATAACTATTTATGTGAAATTATGCTGTGTAAATCATTTTTGATTAATTATTATGTAACCTAGAATACCCATTAGTAGTATCAGAGCCTAGGGCATTGTCTATAAGATGCATATTTGTAAAACCCCTAAAAGAAACCTGCAACATCGAAAATCCTAGGCCTCTAAGGGTTTTCAATTTTTCCTTCCCTCCTTGATTTTTTTAGAAATTTACTAGGGTTTCCCTACTTTCCTTGTTTGTTATTTTACTTGTAAAATTTAAACAACTAAAAACTAGTTAACCTAAAACCCTAAATTCAAATTTAGGAAAATGGATTAAGATTAAATGGATTAGTTACTTAAAGATTAATTAAAGATAATTATTTAAGGATTATGTAAATGGTTAACATTACTTTCATGTTGTAACATTGGCTTTCTAAATTATTCAGTTAAAGACTTTAAGATTTTGAGAGTAGGGTTTTTGGGAAAAACCTGAAGTCACAACACGGATGGAAAGGGAACGCGACGCGACCACGTCACTTAAGTAGCAGCTTGGTCAGGTGTTGACCGCGGAGCGGTGGTAGCTGGGTTCTAAATCCTAGATTTTGGGTCTTAGGCTCTCTATAACGGTGCTACCTTTCTAGGGTCTCTCTCTATTGGAACCTCCTACTTTAGAGAACTAAACACTAGCCTTGCGTGTTTTGTGCTTTAGTATGTGTATAAGTGTTTGAGCCTTGAAGCACCAAAAAGAGAAGAAGAAGATGATAATGGAGCTTGAAAAGATTTCTCTAGCTGAGTTTTTGCTTTCAAGCTTCTCAAAGATCTTTTACGGGTATAAAGTTCATACATTTTTGGCTTGATGATTGTTTATGCTTGTTATAGATTCATTAGTTTGATTTGTGAGGATAGTTATGTTAGAATAGTGTCTAAGGCTGCAACTATATTAGGCAAGTATTTGACCCGGTTGTGCATGGTCCTTTTGGGTTGCCTTCACCATAGCAACTTGATAGGATGATTTATTAAGAGAGAGTAAATATTATTAATATATTATGAGAATAATATAAAGAATAATATATTGTTATTTGATTAATATAAGTCGTATAATTAATTGGAATTAATTTGGTGACTTAAAGAGATAAATTAAATAAGAGGGTATAAACTGTCAATTGTTTGATAGTTAAACTTTAGATTGTAAATCCATATAGATATAGATTGGACGGATTCTAGAAGCTAAAGGATAGCTCAAATCGTCCATTGCTTATCTAAGGAAAGGATTTGGATAGCCTTAAGAGAAGATTATCCAATTAGGGTTTAGGTTGTAACCCTTAAGGAGTCTACTAGTATAAATAGACCCTATGGCTAAGGGAAATCGGCACTTCATAAAAAGTAAGAGAACCCTGGCTGATTTCCTCCCCTCTCCTATCTCCCAAATCATCCTCCTTGCTAGTTGGTGTTTGTAAGCCATTAGAGGAGTGACAATTGTGACTCTAGAAGCTCCAAGACAACAAGATCAACAAGGAATTCAAAGGTATGATTCTAGATCTGTTTCAATATTGTTATTACACCTAAATAGTCATTAGAAGTCTTGGATTCAAAGCATGTTTGATTAGAAAGCCTAGATCCAAGCATTAGGGTTTTGCATGCGCACATAGGAAAGTTCTTATGGCTAAAACCCATCAGTGGTATCAGAGCCTAGCTTGGTTTTCATTGAATTGTTGCTTAATTGTCTGAAACTTAACTGCAAAATTCGATTTTTGTGTTGCTGAGTCATGGACTCGGCGAGTTCCATAGTGGACTCGACGAGTTGGCCTGACTCGACGAGTCCCTTGGTGCACTCGGTGAGTCCAATCGTCAGGAATGGCCAAATTCGGGATTTTTTTCATGATTATCTTATGGAAACTTACCTTAATCATATTAGATCAACCCTAATCCGATTTTTTGATATATATGACTATAATCTTGATCTAGTTAAAGATATTTATCAACTAATAAAATATTTAATTTCCTTATATGATAATTAATTAATTATTTTGGTAATTATCTTGCAAGAAATCTTGAATAAATCAAATATAGAACATTAGGAAATTAATTGTTAATTGAAATTTTTTGTTATTTGATCCTCCATGTTTTAAATGTTTAAAACTCTTCCTCAAGTTTTGAAATTTATATTTTGTAATTAAAAGTTTTAATTTAGACAATTTAAATTTCAAACCCTAGATTTTAAAATGTTTAAAATACAACCCTATACTAATATAATATTACAAGATTAATATATATATATATATATATATATATATATATATATATATATATATATATATATATATATATATGTATGACTAAAATGCTAGTCTTACCGTTAGTAGGCCTCATTCACGAAGCCGATCTATAAGGTGGGTATAAGGTTGCGGCCTATAAAATGGCGCTTAATGGGTGTACACTCACACCCACCGCTTGCTTGATCGGTGGAGGGTCGTTAGCCGAACGGGTAGGATAGGGCAGCCTCATCCTCTCATTAAAAGTATAATAGGAAATACAAAGTAACTACACATATTTTAAAATTTCCCAATCTTAGTTACTTTAGGAAAAGTGAATTGATGCAATCCCATGAAATTACACTTTGCACCCTTGCTAAGAAGTTAGTGGAGTGTGTGTGGTTTACCGGCACACTAATTGGTTCTAAGTTGAGGTGGCAAAGGGTGATTCATTGTTTATCATAGTTCGATGGAGCGTGTGTGGTTTACCGGCACATCGAATAGGTGATCGTTACAATGAAGGCACCATGTGAATTTGCATGGTAATTCACACCCGCTTTGTGATCCTCGGTATCCTAGTCACAAACTAGAGGGGCATATCGAGATTTAAACATGCCATTGAATAGTTTCAATGAATCTCATCCGAACCTAGGAATTCTCAATACATTAAGAACTAATAGTTAGGTTTTATGGTGGAGAATTAGTGAATCGTCATTCACTTACCTTCAATTTATTTGCATGTTAGATTACGGCATCCCTTTTCTCATATGTAAATGCTATTGTTGGATCCTAGCCCTAATTTTTCTTATTGGGTAATAATTAGGGATTCATATTCTAATCTATCTTTGTCCTTTCTATTTGTAGATGTAGAACGCAAACAACAATGCTGCTAGTTCTTTCACGTTGATGAGCCTTTGCCAAAAGGTCACCTTCGATGGAACGAACTTTAGCGAATGGATAAGATACATTCGCACCATTGCTCGCTATGAGGATAAGGAGTATGTCCTCGATGAGAAGCACGAGAAGATCAACCCTAAAATCGCTACTCCGGCTGAAATTACCGCTTTTGAAACTCATGAGCGAGATGCAACGAAGGTACATTGCATCATGATAGCCACCATGAACTTCGAATTCCAAAAGTCCTACGAGGACATGTACCCGTACGAGATGCATCAAGACTTATTGGAGAGATACCACCAAAACGCGAGACAAGAGCGTTATGAGATTTTCACTAACATGATTTCCGCTAAGATGGGTCATGGAGAATCTCTTACCGTGCACCTGCAAAAGATGCAAAGGTATGTCGACCGCCTTCGCAAGTTAAATGTTGACTTTGGGGAAGACTTGGCGATCGACATGGTGCTTCACTCTTTGCCTCCGATGTACAATCAATTTAGGATGAACTACCACATGAACAAAGAGGAGGTCACCCTAAGCAAACTCCAAGGTCTCTTGAGGGTCACTGAGAGCAACTTCAAAGACAAGTCTGTTGCACCAACTCCCAATCCACCCATTGCTCCTGTCTTGGCTATTGGTCAAGGAAAAGGAAAGAAGAGGAAGGCTTCGTCTAAGAAATATCGCAAGGTTAAAGCCCGAGATGGTGCCTCTTCTAGTGGGACCAAAGTTGATCCCGCTAAGCCCTGCCCTAACCCTAAGGAGGCAGAGTGCCACCACTGCCACAAGATAGGATATTGGAAGAGAAGCTGCCCAGAGTACCTGTAAGCCATCAAGGAAGGAAAGATCAAGCCATCTTTCGCAGGTATATATACAATTAAATCTAACGATTCTAATCATGCTATTTCTTGGGTTCTTGATACCGGTTGTGGTTACCACATTTGTTCTAATGTGCAGGGACTAAGAAGAAGTAGGGATGTGGAGCAAGGAAGAATCAATCTAATCATGGGGAACAGAAGATCGTCGCCTGTGACCAAGATTGGAATGTATTCTTTAGTGCTTAGGAATAATTTATGTTTAGAATTGAACAATTGTTGCTATTCGCCAGAAATGGCTAGAAACATCATTTCATTTCATGGTTTATATAGACAAGGTTTTAGATTTTCTTTTAATAATGAGAATGGTTCTATTTTGGCTTATCTAAATGGTGTCTTTTACTTTGAAGCTATACCATGTAATGGAATTTATGAAACTGTTATGATTGTTGATAACTTAGGAAATGATGTTTTGAATATAGATTCTTCCACTAGTATGGATAAAGCATCCTTGTGGCATTGTCGTCTTGGACATGTCAACAAGAAACGCATAGCCCAACTCCAAAAGGATGGAGTGTTGGAGTCATTCGACCTTAGGGAAGATGACACATGTGAGTCTTGTTTACTTGGAAAGATGACTAAGTCACCCTTCACGAGTACGTGTGAAAGGGGTGAGGGTCTATTGGACTTAATACATACCGATGTATGTGGACCGTTTAGATCAACCACAAAGGATGGGAACCGCTTCTACGTGACTTTTACCGATGATTATAGTAGATATGGGTATATCTATTTAATCAAGCAAAAGTCAGAAACTTTTGAAAAGTTCAAAGAGTTCAAGAATGAAGTGGAGAATCAAATAGGCAGGAAAATCAAGATGCTTCGATCCGATCGAGGAGGAGAGTACCTAAGTCTTGAATTCCACGATTATCTCAAGGAGTGTGGAATAGTTTCGCAATTGACGCCTCCTAGGACACCGCAGTTGAATGGTGTGGCAGAAAGGCATAATCGAACCTTATTGGATATGGTTCTCTCTATGATGAGTCGTGATTCACTACCTATCTCTTTTTGGGGGTATGACTTAGAGACTGCCGCCCATATCCTTAACCGAGTCCCTACTAAGAAGTTTGCCAAAACACCTCACGAGATGTGGACAGGGAAAGCTCCCTCGTTGGCACATATCAAGGTTTGGGGTTGCGAGGCTTTCGTAAGACGAGATACTCACGACAAGCTCGAACCTCGAAGTGAGCGATGTATTTTCATCGGCTACCCGCAGACATCCTTTGGATATCTCTTCTATAGACCGAAGGACAATGTTGTCTTTGTTGCGAGGAGAGGAGTTTTCCGAGAGCGAGAACTCATAGGCCAAGGAGACAGTGGGAGGCAAATCGAGCTTGAAGAGATTCAAGAGTCCATAGATGAAGGAACCTCTACCGCTGGCACTCAACCCGAGGAGGAAACTCCGGTTGAACCGATTGACGAATCCTTACCTCTTAGACATTCCGATAGAGTTAGAGTTCTACCCCAATTTTATGGTTTTCATATTACTACTGAAGGGGACACGTATATTAGTGATGGTACACTAATAAATCTTGATGAACCTAATAGCTATAAGGAAGCCATGGCAGGACCGGAGTCTGCGAAATGGAAAGAGGCAATGGATAGCGAGATCCAATCCATGTATGATAACCAAGTTTGGAATTTGGTTAATTATGTGCCCGGACGTAAGACCGTTGGGTGCAAATGGATCTTAAAGAAGAAGACCGACGTGGATGGAAACGTACACACATATAAAGTGCGATTGGTTGCGAAGGGCTTTACTCAAACTCCCGGAGTTGACTATGATGAGACCTTCTCACCAGTTGCGAAGATAAAATCTATTAGAGTGATGCTAGCGATTGCCGCATTTCATGATTATGAGATTTGGAAAATGGATGTCAAGACCGCCTTCCTTAATGGAAAGTTGGCTGAGGATGTTTACATGGCTCAGCCAGAGGGGTTTGTGGATCCGAAGCATCCGAATAGAGTGTGTAAGCTTGAGAAGTCCATTTATGGACTTAAGCAAGCATCTCGCAGATGGAATCTTTGCTTCGATGAGAAAGTCAAAGAGTTTGGATTTATACGAAGCGAAGATGATTCTTGTGTATATGTCAAAGCCAGTGGGAGTATAGTAAGCTTCCTCATTCTATATGTCGATGACATATTACTTATAGGAAACAACATCCCGACTTTGCAGGAGGTTAAGTCCTGGCTCGGGAAGTGCTTCGCTATGAAGGACCTCGGAGAGGCTACTTACATTTTGGGAATAAGGATAGTAAGAGAAAGAAGTAAGAGACTAATTGGACTTAGTCAGAACACTTACTTGGAGAAGGTACTAAAACGTTTTAGTATGGAAAACTCAAAGAAGGGAGAATTACCGATACAAAGTAATGCCAAGTTGAGTAAGACTCAAAGTCCGAGTACCGAAGCTGAGATAGTAGAAATGAGCCGAGTTCCATACGCTTCCGCAGTTGGCTCAATCATGTACGCTATGACTTGTACTCGCCCTGATGTAGCCTTTGCCTTGAGCATGGTTAGCAGATATCAAGGTAATCCTGGCAGAGCACATTGGATTGCGGTGAAGAATATCCTTAAGTACCTTCGGAGGACAAAGGAATGGTTCTTAGTCCTCGGAGGGAGTGATGACTTGAAGGTGCGAGGGTATAGTGACGCCAGCTTTCAAACCGACAGGGACAACTACCGTTTGCAGTCGGGCTGGGTCTTTACCCTGAATGGAGGAGCAGTGACATGGAAAAGTTCCAAGCAGGAAACCGTAGCTGATTCAACGTGCGAATCAAAGTACATTGCAGCGAGCGAAGCGTTGAAGGAGGCAATATGGCTGAAGAACTTCATCGGTGATCTTGGAGTTGTACCTTCCATAAAGGAGCCCATGGAGATTTTCTGTGATAACGAAGGAGCGGTTGCCTTGACCAAGGAACCGAGGGATCATGGTAGATCACGACATATCGACAGAAAATATCACTTCGTTAGACATCGTGTAGAAGAAGGACAACTCGTAGTGAAGAGGATATCATCAGAAGATAACCCAGCAGATCCGCTTACGAAGGGACTGAGTAGGGTTAAGCACTTGCAGCATGCTAGGAGTATTGGGCTGAAGGATGATATTAGCATAGCTTAGATAGTATTAGAAACGTGTAATAGATAAATGTAATTAACATTTGATGATTAAATAAAGGAGTTTTATTTATGAGTAATGTTATTATCTTATGTTAATTGTTTAGCTATTGTTTCACTTTGCATGTTTTGACTTCCAGAATAATTGAGTTTATTAGGAATAATCGAATTGTTCAAATTGTCCACAATCGTTCATATGTTGGAGGTAGATATGAATGAAGATTGTCATGAATCGGTGCGTAGATTGTCTAAATGGTATTAGACATAGCAAAGGGTTGTTGCGACGTTCATGAGTGCTTATGAACTGGTTTTGTGCATTGGAACAAACCCGCGCTTGCTGGAATCACCTTATGGAATATGATATAAAAGGGTGATCGCGAGACGATAATATCATATAGTCTTAAAACCTAGATATATGGTTTATTATTTGCTAATTGATTGTACATTGATAATGCGAAACCGCATTGGTAACTCAATGTTATAAAACGCATTGTTGTGTATAGTTGATTATTAAATAAGTAAATGCATATAAGTCAAATTTTATCTGTAACTTTTATCTAAGAAGGTAAAAGCGATATCTCGGCCGCTCGATGATTTGATTTGACTTATGTGTCGGGCCGGTCAGAACTGAATTGATGTGTTCGATTAAGTTCTATGTCAAATAAATCAGAGATCGAGAAACCTAAATGCTTGACTAACCATTCCATAGGATTGTCAGCATGATATCTAACAGAGGACTGTATGATCCCTTATCTAAAGGACAAGATTGATTAGATCAGAGTTTGACAGCGTCTTTGAGAGTTACGATTGCAAGCCGAATTGTACTTGAGCATATAGTTACTAGACTTATCCAAGTGGGAGACTGTTGGAATAGTGTCTAAGGCTGCAACTATATTAGGCAAGTATTTGACCCGGTTGTGCATGGTCCTTTTGGGTTACCTTCACCATAGCAAATTGATAGGATGATTTATTAAGAGAGAGTAAATATTATTAATATATCATGAGAATAATGTAAAGAATAATATATTGTTATTTGATTAATATAAGTCATAGAATTAATTGGAATTAATTTGGTGACTTAAAGAGATAAATTAAATAAGAGGGTATAAACTGTCAATTCTTTGATAGTTAAACTTTAGACTGTAAATCCATATAGATATGGATTGGACGGATTCTAGAAGCTAAAGGATAGCTCAAATCGTCCATTGCTTATCTAAGGAAAGGATTTGGATAGCCTTAAGAGAAGATTATCCAATTAGGGTTTAGGTTGTAACCCTTAAGGAGTCTACTAGTATAAATAGACCCTATGGCTAAGGGAAATCGGCACTTCATAAAAAGTAAGAGAACCCTGGCCGATTTCCTCCCCTCTCTTATCTCCCAAATCATCCTCCTTGCTAGTTGGTGTTTGTAAGCCATTAGAGGAGTGACAATTGTGACTCTAGAAGCTCCAAGACAACAAGATCAACAAGGAATTCAAAGGTATGATTCTAGATCTGTTTCAATATTGTTATTACACCTAAATAGTCATTAGAAGTCTTGGATTCAAAGCATGTTTGATTAGAAAGCCTAGATCCAAGCATTAGGGTTTTGCATACGCACATAGGAAAGTTCTTATGGCTAAAACCCATCAAGTTATTGGAGTTTTAGAAACTCCGGAACTAGTGCTTGAGCTTTGGATAATTTACGGACCTTTTGGTCCCAAAAAGTTGTATGGTTTCCACCATTTCAATTAATGCTTGTTTTAATGGTCATCTTGGGTTAATTTGAGTGTTAGGATTTGAGTTTTTGAGTTGGATTGATGGTGTAATTGATAAAATCAAGAGCTTCGTCCATTAAGTTCCTTAGAAGCATCATATATGAGCTTTTAAGTTATAGGTATTAAGCGTTAAGAGTGTATGGATTATGTTGTCAAGACGTAAACCATGGTGCGGTAGGTAGTAGGTTGTTGCATGGGTGGTGAGGTCCAAATGCAACCGTTTTTCTTTCAGTGACCGATATGCAACCATGGAGCTGGTCGCGACATGCAGGTTATTGACCATTAATTTCTTACCAGTAAGAATTTTGGCCAAACTTGGAGGTTTTGAGTTATAGAATGAGATTTGAGTCTCTACTTGTTTAGGCAGTTTGTTTAGCTAATCCTTTGGGGTTTCGAATAGTTTTCTTCATCTCTTGATCCAGATGAGACTTCTCACTTTACTTAGTAGGACATTATGTTTATTGGAATGCTTTTTTACTTTATGACAAATTCTTGTATGTTTATATGTTTGTTGGGCTAGGCTTGCTTGGTTAAAATAGATCGTCGGGCTAGGCCCGCTACATTAGGTTGTATGTGGTATCTTAGGGAACTCATTAAGCTTTGCTTTTACTATTTTAATTTTAAATGTTTTAGGTACTTCTCATACCAAAGGGACTGGCACAACATGATTGCATTGCATGGGCTTTTATGATTTCAGATATTTCTGCACATATAATTTTTTGACTCTAATTTATTTAATCAAAACGATTGAGATATTATTTTTATGATTGAATAACTTGATTCCCATTGTTTTTTTAGAAATAAAAATTCTATTTGAAATATGGGACGTTACAAGTTGGTCGTAGAGTCTTGGTTTAAGGTATTTCGACTAGCACTATGAGTGTCTAAACTTAACAAATGACTGAGAGATTTCTTTTACGAAAACATTTTATGAAAAGTTTTATAAAAAGAAAAGGATGTGATGCGTACAGTCAGCCTAGCTCAAGTAAGTAATCCCTAAAATACCCATAAATGTTTTATTTGTAATCCATGTTGTAGTTTGATATGCATGCTAGAGTTAGGCTAAGGATGGGCTCTAGAATTCATGCTAGAATGTCTACTTTGTAAAGGTATCTTTTATGCCTTTTATGTTTCTGATGGGTTATTGTTAGCTTTCATTCTTATATTGACAAATTTCTAATTGAATTTCCTAGGGTTGTACATGACTAGGACTGGATAGTCTTAGAATTCTTGATTCACACTTATTGTCTTTTCTGATAATGGCCTTAGGGTAGAGACATTTATTAGAATGTCTATATTATCTTTGGTTATGCATGACTTGAATTCATGAGGTGATTTGTCGGTGTTCCCTAAGACCTTTTTGGTTTGTGAGTAGAGAGGGAAATCATTTGGTTTGTCCCAAAATAATAGTCCACTTCCAAAATTATAGTCCGTCTTTCCTTTTTGGTCTGTGGACAATAATTTTGGGACGCATGAAGTGTTTTTCAATATTTTAAGAATATATTTTTAATCTGTGTTGTGCAACGCGCGAGAATTCGTCTAGTATAAAATTATGACAAGTATCATAGTTTAATAAAATTAATTATGTTTTTGGACACTTGTCATTATTTTAATAAGATAAAAAGATAAATAAAAATAAAAATAGGAGGATATTCTCCAAAGAGAATTGTGTTCAAATCGATAGTGTAATTTTTTGGGTAAATTACACGAATGGTCCCTATGCTTTAGGGTAACTTGCATGTTTTGTCCCTAACTTATTTTTCTAACTCGGAAGGTCCCCACTGTTTGTTTTTGTTACATGTTTGGTCTCTGTCTTACATAAAAAGTCTATTTTTCCGTTGATTTTTTAATTTATTTAAATAAACACACCCCTAACCTCACCTTCTCTGCTTACCTTACCTACCCTACCATTTTTCCCTATTTAAATAATTGTCTTTTTACGTAAGATAGGGACCAAACGCATAACAAAAATAAACAATAGCGACCAAACGTGTAGCAATAACAAACAGTAGGGACCTTTCGAGTTAAAAAAGTAAATTAGAGACCAAAACTATAGAGATCATTTGTGTAATTTACTCTAATTTTTTTTTTCTAACATTTTTTATATGTAAATTCAAGTGTTGAAGCAAAGATTAAATTCCCACTCACAGTGATTGGTTACTTTTTTGATTTCCCAAAAGTGACTAGCATACGATTCCAAAACTGTGCTTATCAAACCTTAAATTTAAATTCCTTAGAATTCATTTCTCTATAAATCTTCGATTCCAAAACTGTGCTTATCAAACCTTAAATTTAAATTACTTAGAATTCATTTCTCTATAAATCTCTTATTATATAAATAAAAATAATTTGGTCTTCATGGTAACTGTCTCCTCATTGCTTATTAAATATTTTTATTTTCGTTAAAACCATTATGGCTTGACCAAAATCAGATTCGGAGATCAAAAATTATTTTATTTTCTAAAAATTCATATGCAAAATGTGTTAAACTTTGGTGACTTTGGTGATTGTCACACTATTACGGTAGTTGTGTTGTAATTCATCTGCAGACATAAGTGATTTTTTAAAAACAAAATAAATGTGGTTCTTAGAATTAGTGTTTAGGCACTGTAACTTTAACATTAGAACAATCCAACTTGCTTTTTAAATGTTGTATTATCCGTATTTTATTTTTCAATTTTGATTTCCTTAACTAGTTATTTAAATTAATATTGGTTGATAAAAACAATATGTTTTGTAATGTAAAACCTAAATCATTTTTTATTATTAATTTTTTTTTATTATTATTAAAACAACTATTGCAGAGTAATATTTACTTTGGTTTTTTAGTTTTTATACATTTTTCATATATATATATATATATATATATATATATATATATATATATATATATATATATATATATATATATATATATATATATTGAAAAGTTCAATAGAAAACCATAATTATTGGTTCTTCAAAGAACGATTTTTTTTTTTCAAATTCTAGATTTTATTCTTTATCGAAAAAAAATCTAAAAATATCTAAATTCATATATTAACATTGTGAATATGAAAAATATTTTTCGGATTCATCGTGTGAATCCAGATTCACGTTGTAAATTTTCAAAGATTAACATTGTGAATTTGACGTAAAAAAATATCGAATTTTATATCATTGGAAAAAGGATATAAAGTTATGACTTCCTGTATTTTTAGTTTTTTTTTTTATAAAAAATAAATTCTAAAAGTTGAAAAAAAGATTGGTTTCTTGGTTCCTTGGTTAATTATGGTTCTCTATTGTACCTCACCATATATATATATATATATATATATATATATATATATATATATATATATATATATATATATATATATATATATATATCATTTTTTATATTTTTTCATTTTTCTATATTTTTCTATATTTATCGCTTCTATTTTTTTAATGTTGGAAGAATGTTTTCAAAGTCTCTTGTATCTTTTTGTTTTTGTTTTTTTCACTTTTTTTTGAATAAAATATTAGTTGGAGTTTTTGATATTTAACAGTTATAAAAGATTCGAATCATAACGCTATTATGTATCTATTATTTTCAAATCATAAAGATTTAAATCATTTCATTTTGGGTAGTATTAGTTTTTAAAATATTTTTGGAACATATCAATTTTTACATCTTATTTTTTATTTTTAATTTTTTATAAAAAGTCAAAAAAATTTAAACAAAACGTTTGTATCCATAATATATATATATATATATATATATATATATATATATATATATATATATATATATATATATATATATATATATAATCACTAAAATAATATTACCTAAAACTCTTTCATTTGCTTATATGAATTTGGATAAATACATTTCATTATATTTTATAAAAACAAATATTTTTTAAAATTAAAATATAAAAATTTCAAAACTTCTTTTTATTTTTTCTACAAGTCACGAGTATAGTGAATAGAAATATTTCTTATAATTTTTATAACTTTTATAGAATTTTTTTGGATATAATTTATCAAAAGAAAAAATAAAAAAAATAATTTTTTTTCAATTTTTTACTTTTATATTCATTTTGTAGGATATTAAATATTAAGCACTTTTGTTTTCTCTGATTTTTCTCTGGAATAAAAAAAAGTTATGATAAAAAACTAAACAAGTGGAAAATATTTACCACCCAATAAGGGATAGACACTTAGCGTAAGTGAGAAGGTTGTTGGTCGGGACGCATGTGGTGGGTGAATTCATATTCCTTTTTTACATTTGGTTTTTTTCCATTTTTTTTTTATCAATTTTCCATTTATCATTTGTACCCTTCAAATATTTAACTTGGTCAGAAATTACCAAAAACACGTAATTAATTACCAAAACGTAATATCATCTATCGACATTTTGACGGTAATAAAATCAAATCTTGACTATTTATTTTCTCAATCTTAATCTTAAATCAAAGTTATCCTCACGGGTCCTACCAATATTTGATTTCATATATATATATATATATATATATATATATATATATATATATATATATATATATATATATATATATATATATATATATATATATATATATATATAGAGAGAGAGAGAGAGAGAGGGGTAACGATTACATAAAAAAACAAAAAAAAACCTTAAAAATCATAAAAAAAAAACTACTTAGAGGGTGTTTAGGATAACTTTTAGAGTGACTTTTAACTTTTATTTTTTTCTAAAAGTCAAAAAGATGTTTGGTAATCCTTACTTTTTCAACTTTTTCAATAGAGTAAATGTCATCTTTTTGAAAAATCAGGAAATCCTGACTTTTCCATCTTTTACAAAAAGGACTTTTTGGCTTTCAAAAGCTAAGCCAAACACCCATTTAGACATCATAAATTTTTATTTTTGACTTTATGTACCAAAAAGTCGCTACTTTTAAAAAAAATACACAAGCGATTTTTTTTTCAAAAAAAGTTTCAGCAAATTTTAATAAAAGTGTGCGATTTTTTGATATATAAAGTCAAAAAAACAAATGTTTTGTGATGTCTATATATATATATATATATATATATATATATATATATATATATATATATATATATATATATATATATATATATATATATATATAATTGCAAGAACTTCTACTCCATTTATTATTTCATCAAAACCAAGACCATAATTGGACTCCTAGAGGAGAGTCTAAAAGAGATCCATCGAAAAAAAATTGAGGATCTTCTTTAAAATGTGTATATATTTACATTTGAATGTTCATATATGTCCATGTATGCACATTTAGAGTTTTTTTTTTTTTTTTTTTTTTTTTTTTTTTTTTTTTTAATATTCAATACCAAACCAACAATGTGACTCTAATACTAATGTTTAAGAGGATCGCAACTTAAAAACGTAAAAGAAAACACAGAAAACATAAATTTCCATGCATGTACAATTGGATGTGCATACAACATATACGTAGATATCCTAAAAAAATCGTCGAATATTTTTTTGTAACATGGATCTCTCTAAGCAGATTTGAGCCAAACGGTGGTTTTGGTTTTGAATAATAATGAACGGATTAGAAGTTCTCGATTTCTAACAAATCTTTAGGTTATGAAAAAATAAGTTCGTCAACGTTTTTGACAATGGAACTCTCTTAGACGCATCTCTATGGACATTCCGCTCTCTCTCTCTCTCTCTCTCTTTATATATATATATATATATATATATATATATATATATATATATATATATATATATATATATAACTCACCTCTTGTGGCAACTCTATTATCATTTAACAACTTTTGAGACTAATAGTTAAAAATGTAAATTAGATTTGCAATTTTTTAAAGGATTAAGGAGTAACATTGTCATATAACCTGATGTTTTGGTCTTTTGTGTAGTTATATATGTTCTCACCATTTGTCTAGCCAACTCATTTTTTACCAAGTATTTTTCTAATTTCAAGATAATACTAGTAATTTCGAAACAAAAGGTAATCACGATGGTGCAAAATTTAATCACTAGAACTTTAAACCAAGGAGCCAATTATTGGATGATTTTTATTTAAATTCAAACCATAGATCTAATCGATGAAATACCAACACCAAAAGAACGCGTGGTGGATTCTTTTTCTGGAAAACATTTATAAACTTTAAAGTTCCATATAACTCACTTCAGACCCATATAGCTAAAATTGTAGCAGAAACCTTTTATTTCATAAACTATTGAATATAGTCACCATATATAGACAAAGACATTGGTCAAGGTTCTTCAACAAATGGCATATTAAAGTCATCATAATGTAATCATTGGGATATAATCTTTTTAGAAAAAAAAAGTTGCCACTTCTAATTAAGTATGCAAAGTATTGTGAGAAAGAGGAGTACCTGCAGAAGAAGTCAGGTAGGTTTCTGAATTTGCCTAAAGATGATTCTTTGTGATTTGATTAAAATAAGGAAATACTCAACCTTTCTAGTCAAAAATAGTAACAGCTTCAAGCACTAATTAAATAAAATGTTAGGGAAGAGTTCTTGCAGTTGCATCTATAAAGAAAAATCTAATTACATAAATGGTCCTTATATTTTTGTCAAATTTGCATATTTATTCCGATCATGAAAAACTTTATAGGTGACATCTACCTTTGTTAGAAAAGCTTCGTTTAATACGTGTAAAATGACTATTTTACCCTCGTTTATGTTTTTTAAGCTATATTGTTTTTTCATTAAATTTATGAGGATATCGATTACTAGCAAACTGACCACCTGTACTCAAGAAAATCCCCCTCTGTTGCATTTAAACCATCACCTAGCCTCACCACCAGGTTCATCACTATCGGTGCAACCCTAAGTCGCTGATCTGATCACTTTCTACACTTGTTGGCGTCGTAGCATCCTCACCGTCGCAACAAGGCTTCAACATACCTTGGCCTCCACTCCTTAGCACTTGGTAGCATGACGATGATAAGTTTTGATTTTTTTTTATCAATTTTTGTTTGGTAATTTGGGTGTTCGACTTTGGGTTTTCCTCCAAACCCAACTAAGTGCCTCTCCCTTTTTTGACCATTATGTCTTGCATCAATGAATTATTAGTTCTTAATTTGGTGTTCTACAATAGTTTGGTTTGAGGTTAAGTTATTCGAGTGATGTTTCTTTTTTATTACCTTTTTTTTAATATTCTAATTAATAGATGATAATAAATGTTCATGTGCTTTTTGTGTATTGAAGATATTAATTTTAGGTGATGGAGATGAATATTTATTTTTTAGAGTTCCAGTTGTTTAATAAATTTTGGATTATTTAGTTTGTAGCGTGAGGTTGAAAAATATTAGATATTTATGAGTGAGAATTGATTAATCAATACATTTTTTCAAGAAGGTGATTGTTTTTTTATGTATTTTTTTTTGAAGGATCTGTATGTTTTTTTATGTAATTCATTCAACGATGTAAAAAATTTAAAGAATAGTTTTAGATTTTAATTAGAATTTTTTTAATGTAATTCTTCCAAGAAATTGTTTGCTTTATTTTATATATATATATATATATATATATATATATATATATATATATATATATATATATATATATATATATATATATATATATATATATATATATATATATAACTCGCTTCTTGTGGCAACTCTATTATCGTTTAACAACTATTGAGACTAATAGTTGAAAATGTAAATTAGATTTGCAATTTTGAAAGGATTAGGGAGAAATATTGTCCTATAACATGATGTTTTGGTCTTTAGTGTAGTTATATACATTCTCACCATTTGTCCAGTAAACTCATTTTTTACCAAGTGTTTTTCTAATTTTAAGATAATACTTGTATTTTCGGAACAAAAGCTAATCAAGATGGTGCAATAATTTAATCACTAGAACTTTAAACCAAGGAGCTGATTATTGAATGATTTTTATTTAAATTCAAGTCGTAGATCTAATCAATGGAATGCCAACACTATAACAACGCGCGGTGGATTCTTTTTCTGGAAAACATTTATAAACTCTAAAGTTCCATATAACTCACTTCAAACCCATTTTGCTAAAATTGTAGCAGAAACATTTTATTTCATAAACAAATGGATATAGTCACCATATATAGACAAAGACATTGGTCAACGTTCTTCAACAAATGGCATATTAATGTCATCATAATGCAATCATTGGGGTAGAATCTTTTCAGTAAAAAAAGTTGCCACTTCTAATTAAGTATGCAAAGTATTGTGAGAAAGAGGAGTACCTGAAGAAGAAGATAGGTAGGTTTCTGAATTTGCCTAAAGATGATACTTTGTGATTTGATTAAAATACGGAAATACTCAACCTTTCTACTCAAAAATAGTGAGAGCTTCAAGAACTAATTAAATAAAATGTTAGGGAAGAGTTATTGTAGTTGCATGCATATAGAAAAATCTAATTACAGAAATAGTCCTTATATTTTTGTCAAATTTGCATATTTACTCCAATCATGAAAAACTTTATAGGTGACATCTACCTTTGTTAGAAAAACTTCGTTTAATACGTGTAAAATGACTATTTTACCAATGTTTATGTTTTTTTAGCTATATTGTTTTTTCATTAAATTTCTGAGGATACCGATTACTAGCAAACTGACCACCTGTACTCTAGAAAATCCCCCTCCGTTGCCTTTAAACCATCACTAGCCCCATCACCATGTTTATTACTATCGGCACAACCCTAAGCCGCTAATATGAACGCTTTCTACACTTGTTGGCGTCGTAGCCTCCTCACCGTCGCAACAAGGCTTCAAAATACCTTGGCCTCCACTCCTTAGCACTTGGCATCAAGACGATGATAAGTTTTGATTTTTTTTTTTATCAATTTTTGTTTGGTAATTTGGGAGTTCGACTTTGGTTTTCCTCCAAACCCAACTAAGTGCCTCTCCCTTTTTTTACCATTATTTCTTGCATGAATGAACTATTAGTTCTTAATTTGGTGTTCTACAATAGTTTGGTTTGAGGTTAAGTTATTCGAGTGATGTTTATTTTTTATTATTTTTTTAATATTCTAATTAACAGATGATAATAAATGTTGATGTGCTTTTTGTGTATTGAAGATATTAATTCTAGGTGATGGGGATGAATATAGATTTTTTAGACTTCCTGTTGTTTAATAAATTTTGGATTATTTAATTTGTAGCGTGTGGTTGAAAAATATTAGATATTTATGAAAATTAAAAAAAATATATATGTAGTTTGATTCTTTACTTGAATTATGGATTGTTTTGTGTTGGATCTTTACTTTTACTGGTTTTAGGGCAAAGAATATTATATATATATATATATATATATATATATATATATATATATATATATATATATATATATATATATTGTTTTTTACTTTAGCACTGTATGGTTTTGTTATAAGAGATTTTTAACATTTGATAGTGTAATTTTTATTTCTCATATATGATTTTGTACTTTTTATTGTTTTAATCTAAATATTTTGATTTTGTATGAAGAATTGATGTTTTATTTTGTATAGAGACTTCATATCAACAACTACCACAACCGAAAATGTGAGGATGCAAAGTAACAAATCCTTAGGTTGCGGAATCAAGAAATTACCATGCCGCTTAAACAAAAAATTGTTAGGCTGTAGAAAGAAAAAAAAATGAAAACAATAGAAAAAATGAGTGAGAATTTATTAATCATCATATTCTTTCAAGAAGGTGGTTGTTTTTGTATGTATTCTTTTTTTGAAGAATGTGTATGTTTTTTATGTAATTCTTTCAATGATGTAAAAAATTTAAAGAATGGTTTTAGATTTTAATTAGATTTTTTTTAATGTAATTCTTCCAAGAAATTGTTTGCTTTATTATATATATATATATATATATATATATATATATATATATATATATATATATATATATATATATATATATATATATATATATATATATATATATATATATATATATATATATCGCCTCTTGTGGCAACTCTGTTAACGTTTAACAACTTTTGAGACTAAAAGTTGAAAATGTAAATTAGATTTGCAATTTTTGAAAGGATTAGGGAGAAACATTCTCATATAACATGATGTTTTGTTCTTTTGTAGTTATATATGTTCTCACCATTTGTCTAGTAAAATCATTTTTTACTAAGTATTTTTCTAATTTCAAGATAATACTTGTATTTTCGGAACAAAAGCTAATCAGGATGGTGCAATAATTTAATCACTAGAACTTTAAACCAAGGAGCCGATTATTGAATGACTTTTATTTAAATTCAAGTCGTAGATCTAATCAATGGAATGCCAACACTATAACAACGCACGGTGGATTCTTTTTCTGGAAAAACATTTATAAACTCTAAAGTTCCATATAACTCACTTCAGACCCATATAGCTAAAATTATAGCAGAAACATTTTATTTCATTAACTAATGGATATAGTCACCATATATAGATAAAGACATCGGTCAACGTTCTTCAACAAATGGCGTATTAATGTCATCATAATACAATCATTGGGGTTGAATCTTTTCAGTAAAAAAAAGTTGCCACTTCAAATTAAGTATGGAAAGTATTGCGAGAAAGAAAAGTTGCCACTTCTAATTAAGTATGGAAAGTATTGTGAGAAAGAAAAGTTGGCACTTCTAATTAAGTATGCGAAGTATTGTGAGAAAGAGGAGTACCTGAAGATAAATATGCAAAGTATTGTGAGAAAGAGGAGTACCTGAAGAAGAAGGTAGGTAGGTTTCTGAATTTTCCTAAAGATGATACTTTGTGATTTCATTAAAATAAGGAAATACTCAACCTTTCTAGTCAAAAATAGTGAGAACTTCAAGCACTAATTAAATAAAATGTTAGGGAAGAGTTATTGCAGTTGCATCTATATAGAAAAATCTAATTACAGAAATGGTCCTTATATTTTTGTCAAATTTGCATATTTATTCCAATCATGAAAAACTTTATAGGTGAACTCTACCTTTGTTAGAAAAGCTTCGTTTAATACATGTAAAATGACTATTTTACCCACGTTTATGTTTTTTTAGCTATATTGTTTTTTCATTAAATTTCTGAGGATACCGATTACTAGCAAACTGACCACCTGTACTCTAGAAAATCCCCATCCGTTGCCTTTAAACCATCACTAGCCCCATCACCATGTTCATTACTATCGGCACAACCCTAAGCCGCTAATCTGAACGCTTTCTACACTTGTTGGCGTCGTAGCATCCTCACCGTCGCAACAAGGCTTCAACATACCTTGGCCTCCACTCCTTAGCACTTGGTAGCATGACGATGATAAGTTTTGATTTTTTTTTTATCAATTTTTGTTTGGTAATTTGGGTGTTCGACTTTGGGTTTTCCTCCAAACCCAACTAAGTGCCTCTCCCTTTTTTGACCATTATGTCTTGCATCAATGAATTATTAGTTCTTAATTTGGTGTTCTACAATAGTTTGGTTTGAGGTTAAGTTATTCGAGTGATGTTTCTTTTTTATTACCTTTTTTTTAATATTCTAATTAACAGATGATAATAAATGTTCATGTGCTTTTTGTGTATTGAAGATATTAATTTTAGGTGATGGGGATGAATATTTATTTTTTAGAGTTCCAGTTGTTTAATAAATTTTGGATTATTTAGTTTGTAGCGTGAGGTTGAAAAATATTAGATATTTATGAAAATTTTTAAAAAAATATATGTAGTTTGATTCTTTACTTGAAATTTGGATTGTTTTGTGTTGGAGCTTTACTTTTACTGCTTTTAGGACAAAGAATATTATATATATATATATATATATATATATATATATATATATATATATATATATATATATATATATATATATATATATTTTTACTTTAGCACTGTATGGTTTTATAATGAGAGATTTTTTTACATTTGATAGTGTAATTTTTATTTCTCATATATGATTTTGTAATTTTTATTGTTTAATCAAAATATTTTGATTTTGTATGAAGAATTGATGTTGTATTTTGTATAGAGACTTCAGATCCACAACCAACACAATCGAAAATGTGAGGATGCAAAGTAACAAATCCTTAGGTTGCGGAATTAACAAATTACCATGCCGCTTAAACAAAAAATTGCTAGGCTATAGAAAGAAACAATAGAAAAAATGAGTGAGAATTGATTAATCAACACATTCTTTCAAAAAGGTGGTTGCTTTTTTATGTATTTTTTTAATTTCAAGATAATACTTGTATTTTCGGAACAAAAGCTAATCACGATGGTGCAAAAATTTAATCACTAGAACTTTAAACCAAGGAGCCGATTATTGAATGATTTTTATTTAAATTCAAGTCGTAGATCTAATCAATGGAATGCCAACACTATAACAACGCGCGGTGGATTCTTTTTCTGGAAAACATTTATAAACTCTAAAGTTCCATATAACTCACTTCAGACCCATATAGCTAAAATTGCAGCACAAACATTTTATTTCATAAACTAATGGATATAGTCACCATATATAGACAAAGACATTGGTCAAGGTTCTTCAATAAATGGCATATTAATGTCGTCATAATGCAATCATAGGGTTAGAATTTTTTTAGTAAAAAAAGGTGCCACTTCTAATTAAGTATGCAAAGTATTGTGAGAAAGAGGAGTACCTGAAGAAGAAGGTAGGTAGGTTTCTGAATTTGCCTAAAGATGATGCTTTGTGATTTGATTAAAATAAGGGAATACTCAACCTTTCTAGTCAAAAATAGTGAGAGCTTCAAGCACTAATTAAATAAAATGTTAGGGAAGAGTTCCTGCAGTTGCATCTATAAAGAAAAATCTATTTACAGAAATGATCCTTATATTTTTGTTAGATTTGCATATTTATTCCAATCATAAAAAACTTTGTAGCTGACATCTACCTTTGTATGAAAAGCTTCGTTTAATACGTGTAAAATGACTATTTTACCCTCATTTATGTTTTTTTAAGCTATATTGTTTTTTCATTAAATTTATGAGGATATCGATTACTAGCAAACTGACCACCTGTACTCAAGAAAATCCCCCTCTGTTGCATTTAAACCATCACCTAGCCATACCACCAGGTTCATCACTGTCGTAGCATCCTCACCGTCGCAACAAGGCATCAACATACCTTGGCCTCCACTCCTTAGCACTTGGCAGCAAGACGATGATAAGTTTTGATTTTTTTTTTATCAATTATTGTTGGGTAATTTGGGTGTTCGACTTTGGGTTTTTCTCCAAACCTAACTAAGTGCCTCTCCCTTTTTTTGACCATTTTGTCTTGCATCAGTGAATTATTAGTTATTAATTTTGTACTTTATAATAGTTTGGTTTGAGGTTATGTTATCCGAGTGATGTTTGTTTTTTATTTTATTTATTTTTTATTTTTTAATTAATAGATGATAATAAATGTTGATGTGCTTTTTGTTTATTGAAGATATTAGTTTTAGGTGATGGGGATGGATATAGATTTTGTAGAGTTCCTATTTTTTTAATAGATTTTGGATTATTTATTTTGTAGCCTATGGTTGCGAAATATTAGATATTTATGGATATTTTTCAAAAAATATATGTAGTTTGATTCTTTACTTAAATTTTCGATTGTTTTGTGTTGGAGCTTTATTTTTACTAGTTGTAGGACAAAGAATATTATATATATATATATATATATATATATATATATATATATATATATATATATATATATATATATATATATATATATATATATTACTTTGTTACCGTATGGTTTTGTTATGAGAGATTTTTAACATTTGATAGTGTAATTTTTATTTCTCATATATGATTTTGTACTTTTTATTGTTTTAATCTAAATATTTTGATTTTTTATGAAGAATTGATGTTTTATTTTGTATAGAGACTTCAGATCAACAACCACCACAACCGAAAATGTGAGGATGCAAAGTAACAAATCCTTAGGTTGCAGAATCAACAAATTACCATGCCGCTTAAAAAAAATTCCAAAGCTATTGTAAGAAAAAAAAGTGAAAACGATAGAAAAAATGAGTGATAATTGATTAATCAATACATTCTTTCAAGAAGGTGGTTGTCTGTTATGTATTTTTTTAAAGAATTTGTATGTTTTTTTATGTAATTCTTTCAACGATGTAAAAAATTTAAAGAATGGTTTTAGGTTTTAATGAATTTTTGTAATGTAATTATTCCAGGAAATTGTTTGGTTTATTATATATATATATATATATATATATATATATATATATATATATATATATATATATATATATATAACTCGCCTCTTGTGGCAACTTTATTATCCTTTACCAACTTTTGAGACTAATAGCTATAAATTTAAATTAGATTTGCAATTTTTGAATGGATTAAGGAGAAACATATAACCTAATGTTTTGGTCTTTTCTGTAGTTATATATGTTCTCACCATTTGTCTAGTCAACTCATTTTTTACCAAGTATTTTTTTAATTTCAAGATAACACTAGTTTTTTCGGAACAAAAGCTAATCACGATGGTGCAAAAATTTAATCACTAGAAGTTTAAACCAAGGAGTCGATTATTGGATGATTTTTATTTAAATTCAAACTGTAGATCTAATCGATGGAATGCCAACTCCATAAGAACGCGTGGTGGATTTTTTTTCTGGAAAAACATTTATAAACTCTAAAGTTCCATATAACTCACTTCAAACCCATATAGCTAAAATTGTAGTAGAAACATTTTATTTCATAAACTATTGAATATAGTCACCATATATAGACAAAGATATTGGTCAAGTTTCTTCAGCAAATGACATATTAATGTCTTCATAATGCAATCATTGGGGTTGAATCTTTTCAGTAAAAAAAGTTGTCACTTCTAATTAAGTATGCAAAGTATTGTGAAAAAGAGGAGTACCTGAAGAAGAGGGCAGATAGGTTTCTGAATTTGCCTAAAGATGATGCTTTGTGCTTTTATTAAAATAAGGAAATACTCAACCTTTCTAGTCAAAAATAGTGAGAGCTTCAAGCACTAATTAAATAAAATGTTAGGAAGAGTTCTTGCAGTTGCATCTATAGAGTATGTGTAAATTAAGAAATGGTCTGTATATTTTGGTAGATTTGCATATTTATTCCAATATTCGAAAAGTTTATATGTGACATCCATATTTTTTTTCAAAAAATAAACATTTTGCTCCTTCCATCTAACTTTGATAGAAAAGCTTCATCCAATACATGTAAAATGACTATTTTACCCTCATTTATGTTTTTTAAGTAAATTGTTTTTTCATTAACTTTATAAAGATACTGGTTACCACCACCACCTCACCCCACCACCCGACCACTCTCATTCTCTTTGGTCATCTTCTATTTCAATTAATAGTTAATTTTCACCCTTTATGTTTGTCATTAGTATTGGATCATGAATTACAATTCAAAAATAGATAATGATTTCGAAAAATATCAACAAATCCATAAAAAGTTTGCAATATAATCACATGGTTTCCCTCAAACATTATAGTGTAGTTCGATATGGAAGAAAAATTAAAGGCATTAGTGTTCTTAGGATCTTGGTTCTCATATAACTACATTTTTTTTAAGCATGATCTACAATCACCAAATATGTAATCGGAACCCTTCATCCAAAACGACGAAACAAACCTAAATAGATGAAATCCAAATCTTCAAAACAACAAATGATATCATACCTTCAAGATTTGGTGTTTGGTGGAAAGAAGTTAGTATTTGGTATGACATATATTAAAAAAACTAAATAAGAAATGGGTACCTATCCTCAACCCTAGAAATTATTTTGGATCCGACATTTTAACCAGTTTTGTAACACCGTAAATTTTCAAACAAAATTTTTGTTTAAAAATCACATTAATCGCATTAACATAAGTCAAAAAATCTCCAAAATCGAAATTTATCAAACACATGTCCATAATAACAAAATCCAGGATCCTTAAAAACATAACTCCATCTCGTGTGTACAATCAAGCCGACGCCTTCCCACAATCATGAGAAGTACCTGAAACACATAACACATAACCCGGTAAGCACGAAGCTTAGTGAGTTCCCCAAAATACCACACATATATCATTAGCCTCTCATGGCTATGCTCAAATAAGACCCTCCGGTCAATGTGTCTTAGTGGGACTCTCCGGTCCCACAACTCGGGTGGACCCTCTAGTCCTAACTCAGTAAACTCAATATAATACACAACATAAATCACAAAGACATAATGCAGGATATCACAATACTCAATATAAACACATAAGACCCTCCGATCATAGATAGATTACCACTCAAGGTAAGAATAGTGAGAAGACTCACCTCGTAAGAAAGCAAGGAAACCGACTACTCCTCGAACAGTCTAATCCCCGCCTATATGAAATAAGCATCTCTCATTAACACTTAAAGATCACAACCATAAATAAAATCATGCTAGATCCTCTTTAAGTCTTGGGATGGGTAAAAGACCATTTTATCCCTCCATGACCTCGATCACTCAAGTTTGACCAAACCCTAAAGTCAATAGAAGTAAACACTCGAGTCAACAACCCATGTTGACCCAACTCATCGAGTGCATCTATGCAAATCGTTGAGTCCCTTCGTTTCCTCGGAACCCTCAAGAACGTCCAACTCAACTCGCCGAGTTGACCTGTCAACTCGTCGATTTACTGCATGTTCCGACTCATCGGGACAAACCCTAATCGACTCGTCGAGTCGGCTGATCTACTCGTCGAGTCTCTTAAGTCAAATTCTCATTCAGACGTTTTATGGCAGAAATAATACCCCCATACTCTGGATCTATCTTCCTAAGACTCGATTATAATGTAAAGCTGCAAGCTTTACGTTCATGCATCGCATATTAGGCTCATAATGCCAATACAAGCTCCAACAACGGTTAGATGCATAAGATCTTGTCTCTAGCTCAATAAAGCTCGGGTCTTTGGACTCACAAGACCTCTTACAGTACAAACCTAAGGTTTCAACCTCAAGACATGCTCAAATGTGTCAATGACACAAAATGGATGGGAGAAAAACCTAAAAACTCCGTAAACCAAGATCTCATAAGGAAATGATCATGTTAGCATCTTTTTACCTCCAACTGAAGCAAATATCTGAAAATCTCTGGATCCAAAAGCCCCCTCTTGATCCAAGCCTTGGTGGTTTCCACTTCTCTTCCAAAAGTGCACTAAAATCACAATATTAGCTTCTCTCCCTCTCTTAGCTTAATATGGACGATTAGGGTTTCACACAGGGGAGTAGGGTGGCTGGTGAGGCGAAAATGAGGGGTTTAGGTCCTCTAAATAGGACCCAACCCCATAGAATTAGGGTTTCCTCACCCAACACCAACTCGCGGAGTTGGTCCCTCCGACTCGTCGAGTCAGTGATAAAACCGATGTGGCCAAATCCATCTCTACTCGACGAGTTAAGGCATCATTTCGTCGAGTTGCTCGAAAAATCTTAAAAATAATTATTTAAATAATATACCTGGCAATCAGGATGTTACAGGTTTGCAAATTGGATTGCCACTAAGAGTTTTAGACAACTGTTTTAAGAATGATACGAAAAGAAGGGCAGTGGGGGAGGGAATTTGCAAAACATAAGCTATATAAATTATTTCTCTTATAAAATGTTGATGACATTTGGTTTTGCTTAAAGGAAATCCAAAAGAAGATATAAAACGAGATGGTCATAAAATGAGATCTTTTATCAGTTAAGCCATACATGGTGACATACTCTAGATGAGTGGACAATCCCTAGAAGATCCTGATTCTGATGAAGTAGTATGCCATATTGGAATGAAAGGAAAGTAAGTTGCTTCACGCCCCTTTCACTTTATTAGTTTTTAGGCCATGTAGAAGGAGCTAACTCGACCATTTACTGAGCTCTTTTCAAAATGGTAAGACTTTCTTGCTATATGAGAATGAACTCATTTCAAATGCGAGTGGAAATCCTCCTTTTAATCCAATGCGCCAATATATGATTATAAAATGGGCAAAGCCTACAGACTTGTGAGTTCTCCCCTGTCAGCTTGCAGCTTTGTGTGACAACCCGAAATTCTATTCTGTACAAACAATAGCACTTCAATAGAAGTCAGAACAGTCGCAGTAAATTTTCATACTTTTCAGTATAAGTTTGAGTATTTCACGATTTACACTTAAGGAGATATCAGGAGAGTGGATGCACTAGGGTTTTGTGCAACTCTGTTATTCCAAAACTCTATGATATTAGAGTTCATTGCGTGAATTAAATATTTTCTGCCAAAAATCCCAGGACTATATATAGGATTCTGAGCCATATTTATTCATTAGTTACATTTCCAACTAGAGAAAAGTCGAATTCTCTCTCAAGCATCTTCGAAATTTCGTTCCAAAACGTGAGTACATCTATCTAGTTGTTTTATATAGCTTATTAAGTGCTTAGTAACATCGAAATCATACCAAAACAGCAAGACTTAAGAGTTTACCGCCCAAGAACACCTTGGACCGTAAACCCTTTTATAAAGGACAAATGAGTGCCTAGTCCTTTCCTCTTGATATGTAACTAGCTTAGACTCGTATCCTATTGTATATAGCACTAGAAAACATCCAAAAACACCAAGAGTAATGTGTTCATGGCCCAAGAAGTTCTTGGACCGTGAACTCCAAACTCAAGGGCCAAAGGGTGCCTTAATCACTCCTAAAGCCTTGGACACTAGCTTAGATTAGTTCCTAGTTAATTTAGGGACTTGTAATCACCAAAAACCCATCCTCATGAGAGATTACGGTTGTAATCTCTAAGGGAAATGGTCCCAGGGCCGTGAACTCCTCAAAGGAGTGTATTAATGCCCTAAACCCTTCCAAAGATTAAACCATCAAGTAGAATTGCTTCTAGGGATCATGTAACACTTCAAAACACCAAATAAACCTAAGCTTAGGAGCTTACGGCTGTAAACTCAAGAGTTTATGACCGTAAACTCCTTGTTGTAATGGCATTGAAGAGCAAACTCAAGAATGGGGTCCTTTGGAACCCTAAACCCACTAGCCTTGTCCTACAACTACTTAGATGCAATCCTTAGGGCTTATAAAACTTATATAAAGTGTTTATCATGTTCTAGGATGTCTTAACATTTTCAATTAGTAGTTTAAGACTAATTGGGTGCATATATGTGTGATTATATGTTCATTAGGATCATAGTGTGTGTACAAGTCCTCACTTGACACCTAACAATCCTACATCGTTCAGTTCATCCAAACCACCATTTTCAGGTAGTTCATACCCCTTAATCAATGTTTTAAATGATTTTAAATGCTTTAATAGGGGGGGGGGTAATACAAGTAGAAAATAGCATGTTGGTAAATCACTGATATGTATTTATATTAGTGTTTTCATCCAACAGATTTCACATACTTCAAAATATGATGCATGAAATGGTTTTCTATCTTTAAAATACCTTGGTAGCAAAAGTATTACGTTTGAAATGTTTATTAAAATGACATCAAGTCATTGTTAATTATTGTTCAAAACTCTTAGATGTCTTACAAAACCATTTTTACCTTCTTGAACAAAACTATATCGATACACTTATGTTCTTGTATATATGTATTGATGTTATAGTTTTCATCCTTCATTTAGTTTCCCACACTCTTGTGTAGCAAGGGTGTATAAACCTGCTTGCACAATCAATTACCTTGCAGTTAACTATTATAGGGATAGTTAAGAGATACAAAACATTATTCCTATTAGAAGGAATTACACCAGAGTCAGTTCATTCATAAGTCTATACTATACATTACATGTTACATGAATACGTCTACATCGATACGCTTACATGAATACATTTACATATATACATTTATTTGTATACACTTACATGGATACTTGTACCTAGAATCATTAGGATGATTTACTAGTACATTATGTGTAAATTGTTCTGCCTATCCTAGCTCAAAAGGATAAATGGACGGGACTAACCATTTCGGAACCCACCTGTTAGCAACAGAGGTAATGAACATCTACGGATGCCTACGGTTAATACTTATATTAGGAGTACCTTTACGAGACTAACCATTCCTTAAACCTACTGCTGGCTACAGAGGAAAATGAACAATCTACGGATGTTCAAGGTTATACCTTTCGGCAGTCGCGATGTCGAGTTGATCCTAATGCAAAAAGGACAACACCTACATGATTATATTTTTCCTATTACTTTATTTTGTGATATATTCACATAAACGATGAGTTAGACTAAGTACTGTTAGTAATAGTCAAAAAGAAGGAAAACTATCATTGTTATAGCAAAACATTCGGGTCTTGGTAGAAGGCTACATTTCATACTAGTAGGAAATATGGGATTTTCTAGGGTTTTCATACTTATATCAACTGTTTCATTCAAAGATTCACATGGCATTCATAACAGCTTTCCAAAATAAGACAATGACACTTAAATACTTATGAATTCACCAGCTTTACGCTGATACTCGCTTTCAAAATAACTTGTATTCTCAGGTCACCAGTAGACAGGTACGATGGCCAGGTTTGAGAAGACGGAGCATAGTCAAGACTCGTCTTTTATTTTGATTGCATATTTTGGTGTCTTATTATAATGAAAGAATACACATGTATTAAAACTTTACTTTTATTGCAATGGATGATGTTGTTGCTTGTTTACTACTTTACACTGTTGTGATACTGTACATGACGTCCTCCACCCCGGAATGTTTCCGCCGTTCTCGGTTTTGGGGTGTGACACTTTGTGAGAGCACATGAAGGGCTCTCCCTTTGTCCTTTTTGTCCCGAATAAAGGGATATGTAAATGGGAATGAGGAATGAGAGCATCCCTGTGCTTCCCTCTCGACTAAAGCCCTTGATAGCATGAATAGATTTAGGTTCAAGGATCAACGTGTCTCTGTTCTCTTCCAACGATAACAATCCTTAGAGTCGGATTCATTAGAATACGGGCATATGCAGCTGATGAACTTCGATTTTGATCAAATTCCCTTTGTAAGGACAATGAATCGGACTCAGAGTCTGATGGAGCACTCAATGGAGATATTCCTATTTGCTTTTCTCATTGGCCTTATTGAAGATGATTGATTTGAACGCGAGAGATAGAGGGAAGAGAGTAAGGTTTGCTCGTGGATGGCAAAGAACTCCTAGGTCCACACACATTCTAGAAAGATTCTCAACCAAGAACACCAGAATAAGGTTTTAATGACCTATGTCTTGTTTCTAGAGATGAATTAATGTACTTACCTTACCAGACTCATACATCTTCCCTGGTCCCTACTCATTGGAATGAGGAACGAAGGACTTTTAATGTTGTCCTAAGGCCAGCTTGGAGGGATTCCGATATCGATATGCTCTGCCACAATATACATATAAAAATGGATCAGATCATGTCCCGATACACTCGTCTTTTCTTTCTCCGTCTAGATGCCTAGAGAGGATGAAACTAAAAAGGTTTAGACTTGTTGTTCATTGTCTCGGTTCGGATCAGATTTGTCTGACTTCGGGGTTGGGAGAGATTGAATATCTTTTGTCATAAGATTAGATGGAGCTATTTATGGTGAAGAGGAATGAGATGAAAAGGTCCTGCATGGTTGTTCCAAACTTTAGTCTAATTCATTTCCGTCAGATGTTCTTTCGTTAGTTCGATGCCGATTAGTAACCATTGGTTCTTAAGAAAGAGGGATCACTAGTGTAGGTATGCTTGCAGTTAGATGTTCAATACCTGCTGTGCCCCAACAAAATTCAGGTGAATAAGCTTTTCTTTTCTTGGTTTTCCCCATCCTCAAAGTCAACCTTAGAGGGGATCTACCAATTTCTGACGTCGCTTCTCCAGATGGTGGTTCTAGTAAAGTGATAAATAAAACTTCTAGAAAGGCTCTAGAAGTTAGGTCAAATACGATAAGAGGTTGAAGATAGAAGAAGCAGGGTTCTAGTATAGGAACAAAGCCACTCGACCACAAGGTGCAAAGCCACTCGACTGTAAGGAGAGCGAGAGGTTCAATTTCAATATGGGAGGATGGAATGGTTTATTCGAATAGATATGACACCTTACACTTCGCATATAGGATGGTCGGAAAAGGGGGAATACGGTTATGTATAAACACATGGACTGAATCCCTAGTTCCTATAGATGATAGGTTAGTGGGAATTCTCTTTCAAGGCAGCCTGTTTAGGTTAAAAATTACACAAGTAAAACTCAACCAAATTATATGAGAGGCTGTGATGTTCAAGATAAAATAAGTACAAAACGATGATCAAAGTGACACAAGTGTTTTATGAGGAAAGCTCTTGATCCTTGCTAGGATCTTTGGCACAAAACATTGGGAGGTGATAATGATCACCTACATGAGTAATTTTGTTGATTAAGAATGGTTATTATCGAGATTAATGTGTAAATGTAGGTGTAGATATTGTAATTGAGCTAATCATGTTCGTTGTGTGTGTAATACAAGTGCTATATATAGTCTAATGCTAATAACAAGAATTCTGATAATTCTGGGATCCTCCAAGATCAGCTTATAGACGTTATTTGACTTGGTATTCCGGGTCTTTTGCATGGTCAAGATGATTCTTCATTGAGAATAAGTCTTTAGCTGACTATTTCTGCACATGTGAGAAAAATATAGAAGCATATAAACGTTATAAATGTTATGAAAATAATTGATAATAATCAGGATCCTGAAGTATGTTTAAGGATCCTGAGGTGTGAGGATCTTAAATGCAATTCTGGGATCCTGGCCCTAACAATTGCCACCAAATTATTCATGCGGAATATTTTGAAGTTAGTTTACCAATATTCAAAGGAATAATTTAAAATAGAAAAAGTGATAAGATTCGGAAGTTAACAGATATGGTAATCTGAATTTCAATGGTTAAATTTCTAGCCGTTGTAATAGGTCACATCAACCTTTTACCTCTTTGTGATCCCTGTATAAATAGAACACCCAGCCTTTTGGTTCTACCTTACTCTTTTAGCACTCAGTTCCAATGTTCATCAAATACTATTCGAATGTACTATTCTTGTTTCCTTTTCTTTTCGTCCCTATTTAGTTTCGACCATGACCAACAAAACAACTCGATGTCATGTAAACATCATTGCACACCCGACAATGATTTAACAGATCACAAGATCTTGTCCTATGAAGAAACTTGTACTGTAACACCCATAAAATTTACGCCAAATTTAAACTTTTAATACTAACAAAAGAGTCAAATAGTAATTGTTTTTACAAAACGTTTCCAATTCTTTTATCATCAGAGTGTCCCAAAATAGATCATGAGGATGAAGAGCGGTACAGTCATGCCTTCGCCTTCCATCGCTCTCCTGAAGTACCTGAAACAATAAACTGAAAACTGTAAGCCCAAGGGCTTAGTGAGCTACCCCAAAATACCAATACCACACTGGCAGAAGCCATAACCATAATGATCAATCAAACAACATACATACTGGGCCATCGGCCGGACTGGTCCGCCCTACTGGGCCTTCAGTCTATCTGAATCTATAACGAGCCTTCGGCATGACTGGTCCGCCGCGTGGGCCTATAGTCTCCCCGGACCGCTCAGAGGGTGTGTTGGCCTTCAGCACAAAGCAGGACCGCCTCAACCCATCCAACCAGCAACTAACCATGAACGCATACTATCATATACTGGCAAATACACATAGCAAACATATCTATCTCAATTACCATCAATCATAGAGTTTCACTTGTAACTAGAGCATTGACGTAACAGGTCACCATCATACCAATCCTTACGGATCATAAAATCATATCATGCTATCTATCCTGATTTCGATCTAACAGATTAGAATCGTATGCAGCATACTATGACAACCGATCCAACCGATCTCTAGCATAACAACTATCCTAAACAGGATGAATTCTAACATGGTAATCACATAACACCCATCCTAAACCAGGATGAATCTATCATGGCAATAACAAAACAACCATCCTAGACCAGGATGTGAATCATAAAGGGCCGACCTTGGTGCCATAGACTCTATCGATATAGTGAGGATAACTCACCTCACAAATGTCGATTGAAATGCAAACCCCAACTATCGGATCACTTAACACCGGCTCCACCACCTATAACCATAGCACAATATACTCATAAGTTCTTACTCTTATGAGACACCCCATAACCCCTTAGTAATTCCTGAGCAAGGTTAGAGTCCTCAGTCAAGGTCAACAGTCCATGTTGACCACAACTCGCCGAGTGCACTCGGCAACTCGCCGAGTCATCGGAGTGACTCATCGAGTTCCTTCGAATCCCAATCAATCCTTAAGGGCCACCCGTCGAGTTTCCTCCTTGCAACTCGACGGGTACACACGCATGCCTACCCAAGGGAAAAGCCATCCGACTCGCCGAGTTGTTTTTCAACTCGTCGAGTTTTATGGTGATCTTCATCGGACTCACCGAGTTGTTCATCCAACTCGCTGAGTTCAATGACCATCTTCATGTGACTCGCCAAGTTCACTCTTGCGACTCGCCGAGTCCATCCAGTCCTCTTTCCATACAAACTTGATTTGAGCCATGCAACGGCTCCAAATCACAGATCCAAGCTTCTAGGGCATACTTACTGTTGGGTCTATTAGATTACGTCATGGGCTCGGTCCTTAGCCCAGTTTTATTGCCGGTATTGGGCCTGTCCAACCATGCATATTTTTGTACTAGGGTTTAGTATATAAGTTGCATGCATGCAGGCTTAGAAGTTATCGCTTTCATTGTTTATTTTCTCTAAAGTTTTGTAAACCCTAGCTCGCCTCTACAGCGGAAGTTCTTCATCGAGCTCTGCTGAGGCGTGACTTTATTTTGAATCATAAGCATACGATAAGCATACATTTGATTCTATTCTATGTTCATTCTTTTACTGTTCTCGACTTGTTTGATTTCAATATTCATACCTATGAAAGATCTAATCGATCTAGCGATTAATCTCATCAACTGGTATCAGAGCAGGAGACTGTGTAATTCATACACATCTCTTCTGTCGAAGAAGTTATTAGGGTTTTTAATTCCGCATTGATTGATATTTATTAAGCTGTCACTCTATATTGAAGTATCTCATTAATTATTGATCTAACCCTAACAATATATTACAAGTCTGATCTTATACAGGTTATCGATCAAAAGTCTTTATAATGTCCATGGAGGATTCACAAACCAATCCGATCAATATTTCCAACAGCATAGGGTCAACAACAAGAATACCAATCTTGTATACACAAGACTATGAAGTTTCGACGCATCACTTTGAAGATTACGTGATTGGATCGGAGGATAATGGATACTTAATCTGGGAAGCGATTACTGCAGGCCCATTCGCTCACTCAAGCACATATAAGATTGTTAAAACACAGAAAGAGTACAATTAGCTTGTGAATGATGTCAAAGATATTCCTCAGAATGAGAAGGAGAAGTTTCAATGCAACATCAAGGCCTTGAGGATGATATGGTTTGCGCTGCAGTCGGATACGTTTCATTTAGTGAGTTCTTGTGCTACAGCTAAAGAGATCTGGGATAGATTGAAAGAATTATATTCCACTGACGAAGATTTGGAACATTCAATCCAAACTCTCTTGCTGTCTGAATTTGGTGACTTTAAGCAGAAGCCTGAAGAGAAACTTGTTCAACCTTTTGATCGCTTCAATCATCTTTTAAGTAAGATGATAAAGCATGGGATTGAAAGGAAAGTTATCGAACAAAAGGTTACTTTCATGAATGGCCTCAGACCCGAATGGATGGCTGTTGTGTCAACAGTTAAGGCTCATGAACAATTCAAGTCTTATTCTCTGGCAAAACTAGTGGGTATTTTGAAATCCCATGCGAGTGCGCTATCTAAGGAAACGAATGTGGTTTCCAGTTTGGGTCCTTTATCTCTTGTCTCTAAAGGAAAAAGTTCGGTTGAAGATTAAGAGGAATTGGATATTGCAAATTATGATCTAACCGGTGATGAATACGCCATGATGGTGATGGGTTTTGGTCATAAGACATCCTATGTGTTCATACAAACCCTAATGCTTGGATCTAGGTTTCTCTATTGTACATGCTTTGAATCCAAGACTATAAACCCTAATTCTAGCATATGGAAATCAATATTAACATATAATTAGGTTTATGATATTACCTTGATTGTTATGTAGGAATAACAATTCCAATTCCTCCTTGAATTGACTTTGGAAGGCTTAGAGTCACAAGTGTCACACCTCTAATGGTTCACAAACACCATAAGCAAGAGGATGAAGACGAGAGAGTATGGAGGCTGCCAAAACCGTGTGAAAACCCTAGAAGGTTGCTTATCCACGTTTTTGAGCCTTAAGGGTTCTATATATAGTGAGGCTATTAGGGTTATCTAACAAGGAAACCCTAATTTGGTTGCTTAAGCCCTAAGCAACCCATAGACTCCTTTAATCAAGCCCATGGACGATTTCCTTATGGGTTACCCCATAGAATTCGTCCACCTCTTGATTCAAGGCAATCCATGGCCCAACTTGCAATTATCCTATAATTACAATTCCAGTCCCTTAAGTTTAATTAATCTATTTTAGTCACAAAACTAATTACCAATTAATTATTGACTAATATTAATTAAACAATATGATTTCTCCTTCAATATATTATTCCCATAATATATTAATAAATGATATGTAATCCTTTCTCTCCATAATTCATCCTATCAAGTTGCTTTGGTGAAGGCAACCCAAAAGGACCATGCACCATCGGGTCAAGTACATACCAAAATAGTTATGGATTTAGACACTAATCCAACAGTCTCCCACTTGGATAAGTCTAATAACTATTCTGTGTATGACTTCAGATCCCGATCTGCAATCGTAGCTTTCCAAAGCCGCTGTCAACTCTGATCATATCAGATACGCGTGTCCTTAGATAAAGGATCATATATTCCTCCATTCTAGATATCATATGAGATATGATTTCAAATCATTCTCTTTGTACTATATCTCGATTTCCGATTTAGGACGACTGACTAATTGAACAAATCAAATTAGCCCTAGCCCGACCGAGCATTTACGTTTGTCATCACTAAACCATCGAGGGGCCCAAAGATATCGCTTTTATCCTACCTTGGATAAAAGGAACGGATAAACTTTGATACAATGCTTGCTTACCCTTACTAACCAAATCACACACAACAATATGTTTTATAACACCAAGTTACTAGTGCGTTTACATATTATCAATGTGCAACCGATTTGCAAGATACAACTCACACATCTCAGTTTCAAGAATATAAGATGTTATCGTCTCACCAATCACTCGTGGTACAATTCATGGAGTGATCCAAGTGAGCGTGGGTCTAATCCAATGCTCAAATCACATTCATAAGCACTCATGAACGTTGCAACAAACATTTGCTTATGTCTAATACTCTTTTAGACAATCCACACACCAATTCACGACAGTCTTCATTCATATCTACTTCCAACATATGAACGACTGTGGCCCGTTTGAATAATTCGATTATTCTTAATAAACTCAATTATTCTGGAAGTCAAAACATGCAAATGTGAAACACAAGAATAATACTAATCCCATATGGCCTCAACCCTTTGAGCATAAATAAAACACTTTTTATTTATCACCATATTGATTACTCATTATTTGTCGTTTCGGGTAATCAACTTCTTACTTGAATTACAACACTTGTCCCATGCTCCTAGCATGCACACAATGTTTACCTATGGTTCTTACTTTGTGAAATAGATCACATTGAACACATTTCCAATCATTCTCATTTCACAACTCCAAATCCATTTTTCATAAGTTTAAGAATGTCAAATTCTTGCCACTTATAGAATATGCTTGATTCTAACATTCCATGCAACTATCCTTTCGTAATGTCACTGCACCAAAGTCACAAAGACTATTGCCAATGATATTACAAAGTCCTCCATCGGAGATTGTTACAAGACAATTCCATAGACGTGATGTCTCTCACTCAAAGTACATTCTTTGAACATCCTTTTGCATAGAAGTTTCTAATCTAGTCATAGATTTCTCAATATTCATATCCCAATTTGAACACGCTTCCATATTTTCCATATGACAACTCATTCTTAATAGAATCTTATCTATTCGTAATGATGTCAATATGGTCCATCCGGTATGTAAACATTTCCATAATTTTCCAATACTATACTTCCAACTACTCACAAGTGACCAATCCTCGTCGAACTTTGGATCGTCCTTTGATAGTTGTTTAATTATTTTAGTCAAAACTGATTCTAGTCCTTTTTCCCTCTAAATGTGCTCGACATTTGGAAAATTTTAGAATGGTCAAACATTAAAGCATTTGCAATTGATCCTATACCCGAAGCGTATGGGACACGACGCATAATGTTTTATTTGCTATGTTCTCAAAATTCGAATTGTGAAGAGGGATGCCGTAATCATAATCGAAATTTTAAGAACACACTTTGTACCTTTGACTAAGTTTTATTAACATTTCTCAACCTAAACCTTTAGATTTGAAATGAAGCATAATATTCTCTCCCTTAATTATAGCAAAACAACTCTTCAACTATTGCGACTTTGCAAATTATGACTCTTGTTTTCTATAATTAATATTGCTAACCTTGCAATACTTTCCTTAATAATCATACAATCATAACTTTTATGCTCCCACTATCTTGATGATTATTATAAAACATAACATTTATGCTCCCACTAGCTTCGACATGTATTCATAAACATCTTAACTTTCAGAAAAACAATGCTTATTGAATTTCTTAAGTTCATGTTTCTAATACTTAGTGCTTTGATAATCTTTTATCAAGGCTTCTTGAACTTATACACATTTGCCTTCGATAGTTCATATGTGTGTCTAAACAATTAAGACTAATTGCCAAACCTCACAATTCAAATTATGGAAAGGGATGCCGTAACCATAATTGAATTCGAGAATGCAATTTTACAATCACTATCTTCTTAAAATCTGTCTTAGTGAAAGCATTTCCTCACAATCATTTTCATGAAGGAGGAAATCTTATGACACTTAGATTTAAACAGTGTATTTGTTCCTATCCATGTGAATTTGTCAAAACCAAAGTTTACGACAAATTCAAACTCTTATGGATCGAACTTTCTTGATCTCGATTTCTTGCCTTTATGGTAGCACAGCTGCCCACCATGTCTTCCAAGTAGTTAAGCAGCTCACCCTTTCCTATCAATGTACCTTTCATTGATTAAGGTGCTTTGCCTTTTATGCGTTCAAAATGAGAACTCATAGAACTCACATGCATAATTAACTCGATTGGATTGGCACAGAATCAAAATAATGTCAACACGATAGGTTGTAAACCTCAACTCGTGTGCTAGTGATGATCGATAAGGTTTATTTGATTTGTTCTTGAAACCTTTCAAGACCATTAAGACTCCTACTGACTCCTTGACATATAAGATTCTCTTGTCAAAAACCATTTCTTGACAAACAAATATTCAAGAGTTAGTGTAGCTTTTAACAAAACACTTCATAAATTGGTCCTAGTTGGTCTTTGTCTTATCCAAGACATCACAACTTTCCACATTTGATGAATGTTATAAACCTTTCTTAATACTTTTCACTAATTGTCACAATCTTAACTTGAAGACTTGTTATTGGAACGAAGTATGATTGACTTATTGATTTAACCATTTCATCAATTCTTGATTCCTCTTCTTAGACATATAATTATACTAAGACTCACTTAGAGGATCAATTGAGATATGGTTCTTAATCATTAAGACCTATCATAAGGCATAAAAGCTACTCTCCCTTCTTCTTAGAATGGAGAAACTTTTATCTTTCTGCCTACTTGATTCTTCTTATTCGTTCTGCTATTGATCTAAACCCTTTAATCAATTTAGAATTACATTTAATCTTGTAAGTATAATAATATTTACTAAGCTTTTAGTAAATCATGACGAATATCTTTGTTACTCTTATGGTGAACTTGATCAGCACACAACTTTGTGTACTCGATCTCCAAGTCCTTACTTGATACTTTGTCAATGAATTAGTCTAAATTTCCAAATATGAAATTTCTCATACATCGTGCAACCAAGTTGCATGATTCTAAATTTCTGTCCAATTGAAACTTGGGCGATGAGAAACTCTCCCTATTTGGTAAATTCTCGACTTTCCATAAATAACATAATAAGAACCAAATCCATTATTGCTAATAATACAAACATTTTAACATCAATTTTTCATACACGCCATTGTAAGGATAAATAAATAAAATTTAAAATCAAAATTTATTTTATTGCGGAAAAATTTGTCTTTACAATGCAACTCATTGAAAAACTTATGCTAATACATCTTTCTTAGGAATCTAATTCTAACTCTAAGTAGTAGCTCAAGAATCTAATCTTCGAGAAATGCGATCGAAATCTATTCCTTCGCGGTTAGATTCTGCTCACTTCTTCCCTTAAGCTTCCTTTATTTTCTTTGATTCTACAAAACATCAATTGTAATCTTATCACATTATGTATTCAGAATCTAGAATGAAGCTTAAGAGTTAGTCAATGGATTTTACCTAAATTAGAGCCATACGTTTCGACTCTCCCATCGCTTAGATCTCTTAGGTAAATAGGGCAGCTTTGTCTCCAATGCCCTTTCTCTTGGCAATAAAAGCAAATTGACTCTTTTGGAACATGACATGGAACTACTTCAGACATTGCCTTTCTCTTGTGATCAAACTTTTCGATCATAACATGTCTTTCGTTGCCATTGTCTATATCCATAGAGGTCTCGAAGGCAGATTCACCAATCAACTTTGCTTTTTCTATTGCGCCAAATCATTGCTGATTCAGCAGCAATAAGCATATAGGTGAGATCTATAAGGGTCACGTCGTAGTTCATCATATAGTACTCTCTTACGAACTCACTATATGAGTTAGGAAGTGACTGAAGAACCCAATTAACAGCCATTTCCTCACAAACAACAGATCCCTGCATTCTTAACCTATCAATGTGTGACTTCATCCCTAGGACGTGTGCACACACCGACTTTCCTTCTTTATGTTTACTTGCCAAAAGGGCTTGAGTGATCTTGAACTTTTCAAGCCTTTGAACTTGTGGGTTAGGGAGAATAATTGGAGGAGGAGGAGGAAGTGAAGCATGATTTCTTGTTCCTCGATCGAATCGTGGAATATCATCTTCATGTGGAATGCTTGTTCCACGGGATTCGGGAAGACCATAGTTGTCAAACTTTGACACCTACAAAGCGGGAGAAAACGAAATTCAAGTTAGTTGATAGATTGAGTCCTTAGTAAATCACCCAAATGAGATACTAAGGCTAGGACCCAACACAATATTCTACAACTCGGGAGAGGGGTGCCGTAACCCTAATTGCAGAATATTTGAAGGTAAGTGAATGTCGATTCACTAATTTCCACCACGAAAAACGAAAAAGAAATTTAAGTTTTAAATCTATGAAAACTCCTAGATCCTTTGAGATTCATTGAACTTTCAATGACATGTTTAAATCTTGATATGCCCCACTTGTTTGTGACTGGGATGCCGAGGATCACAAAGCGGGTGTGAATAACCATGCAAACTACATGGTGCCCTCACATGTTACAGTCACCTATTCAATGTGCCGGTAAACCACACACGCTCCACCGAACTATGACAAACATTGAGTCACCCTTTGCTACCTTTTCTTAGAACCATTTAGTGTGCCGGTAAACCACACACACTCCACTAACGTCTTTGCAAGGGCACAAAGTGTAATTTCATGGAATTGCATCAATTCACTTTTGCCTAAGTAACTAAGATTGGGAATTTTATGAAAACATTTTTAGTTACTTTAATAATTCATTATACTTTTAATGGAAGGTTTCGTCCTATCCTACCCGTTCGGCTAACGACCCTCCACTAGTCAAGAGTGGGGTGGGTAAGAGTGGATACCCATTCAATCGCCATTTTATAGGCAATTTCCTTAAACACCCCTTATAGACCAGCTTCGTGAATGAGGCCTACTAACGGTAAGACTGACTTTTACTCATACATATATATAATGTTAAACTTTTAATGTTATATATAGTATAGGGTGTATTTTATACTTTCAAAATACTAGGTGGTCTAATTTAAAAATTATACTTTTAATTCAATTAAATTTCAAACCAAAACTTTTATGGATTTATTAAACTTCTTTTAATTATACACCTTAATTAATTAATAAAACCATAAGGGTGTGATTTGAACTTTTTCAAAACTATACTAGAGTTTTAGAATTTAACATTCCTAATTAAACTTTTAATCAACTTTTAAATTCCAAAACTTGAGGACAAGTTTTGAAACATTTCAACACATTAGGGTTTAGAATTTAAATATATATCAAAATTAAACCATTCAATCAAAATTTAAATTCCAAAACTCGAGGGCAAGTTTTGAAACCTTTTTCAAAACATTAGTGTTTTAACTATTTAAATTTCAAAACAACAAAACTTTTGGGTTCAAATTTAAACTATAAAACCTAAAGGGGAAAATATGAAACATTTCATAACAACAAGGATCAAATAACAAATAATTCAAATTAACATTTAATCACATAATTATTCATATTTGATTTATTTAATGATTTCTTGCAAAACAATTTATCAATTTACTCAAAATAATTAATCAATTATCTTATAAGGAAACAATTAACTTATTAATTGATAAATATCTTCAATTAGATCAAAAATATAGTCATATATATCAAAAATCGGATTTATATTGATCTAATATGATAAGGTAACTATCCATAAGCAAAAACAGCAAGAAATCGCGAAATACCCTCCATCTGACGAGCTGACTCGTCGAGTCAGGCTTGGACTCGTCGAGTCTGCATGGACTCGGCGAGTCCAGCCTCCAGAATCCAAAAAAATCGAATTTTCCAGTTATACAATGCATCAATACAATTGAAACCAAGCTAGGCTCTAATACCACTGATGGGTTTTGGTCATAAGACATCCTATGTGTTCATACAAACCCTAATGCTTGGATCTAGGTTTCTCTATTGTACATGCTTTGAATCCAAGACTATAAACCCTAATTCTAGCATATGGAAATCAATATTAACATATAATTAGGTTTATGATATTACCTTGATTGTTATGTAGCAATAACAATTCCAATTCCTCCTTGAATTGACTTTGGAAGGCTTAGAGTCACAAGTGTCACTCCTCTAATGGTTCACAAACACCATAAGCAAGAGGATGAAGAGGAGAGAGTATGGAGGCTGCCAAAACCGTGTGAAAACCCTAGAAGGTTGCTTGTCCACGTTTTTGAGCCTTAAGGGTTCTATATATAGTGAGGCTATTAGGGTTATCTAACAAGGAAACCCTAATTTGGTTGCTTAAGCCCTAAGCAACCCATAGACTCCTTTAATCAAGCCCATGGACGATTTCCTTATGGGTTGCCCCATAGAATTCGTCCACCTCTTGATTCAAGGCAATCCATGGCCCAACTTGCAATTATCCTATAATTACAATTCCAGTCCCTTAAGTTTAATTAATCTCTTTTAGTCACAAAACTAATTACCAATTAATTATTGACTAATATTAATTAAACAATATGATTTCTCCTTCAATATATTATTCCCATAATATATTAATAAATGATATTTAATCCTTTCTCTCCATAATTCATCCTATCAAGTTGCTTTGGTGAAGGCAACCCAAAAGGACCATGCACCATCGGGTCAAGTACATACCAAAATAGTTATGGATTTAGACACTAATCCAACAGATGGTGTCCAATCCTAGAAAATTCATTATGAAGAAATTCCTAGCCAACAAGAACCGAAACTGGCAGGGTAGTTACAGCACCGAAAGGGTCAAGGAGGAACCGAAGATGGGGTGAAAGTCTGAAGAGTCAAAGAAGGAAGCAAAAGTTGGAGGAGACTCAGGATTCGACTGCCATTATTGTTGAGGCAAGAATCATTTTGCTAAAGACTGTATGCTGAGAAAGAAAGAAGAGAAGACAAACGAAGAAGATGAGGAAGCGAGCCTCCTGAGAAGACTGGAGGAAATAAAGAAAAGAAAGTCTGCTGCTAATAATACTACCAAGAATGCTTTAATTGTTCAGGATACAAACAACAGTGATGAATTTGGTGGTGTGGAGGTCTGGTCCACAGATTCTGAGGATGATGAAGTCAGGAAGCCCACTCATGGAAAGGCTATGCTGGCAAAAGAAGAACATACAACAGGAAGATGCTTTGTGGTGACCGAGGGTGTGTCCCAAATGAGAGGATACACAACCGATGGGGGAGTTGAAGATGAAGGGGAGCGAGAGGATAGGTGTTTTGCTGCCAAGCCTGTCAGTGCACAAATCAACGAATGTGATTAGTTGATCAAAAAGGTACAAAATATTCTTGCTTCTCTAAAAATTCCTGTTACTAATTATGAAAAGGAATTTAATAACTTAAAGTCAAAATTCTCGAGCATAAGTAGCAGTCTCACCCAAACCCATGTCACAAATTCTAACCTAACTAATCAAATCAGTAGGATTTCATCAAAGAGTGAGGAACGAAGGACGTGGATCAAGCAAAAGGAAAAGGAGTTAATTAGATCTAAGGATGATTCTATTTATTTGCAAAGAGACAATCATAAACTTCTTAAACAGCGAAATGTGTTTTGTTTAATTGCTAAGAGACTCTATTTTAACATCACTCAGTTGCATCTTGATTGTGAAATAGGAAAGAAGATACATTGCATGATTTTACCCTTCCTTGAATTAAAGGAGGAAGAAATCCAACTGTGAAAGCGTTGTATCTTTTGACGAAGTTTCTCCAGCGTATAAAATAGTTCTGGACAAAATTGAATCCTACATAAAGTCCAAAGACCACAAGGACATGCCCAAAAATCTGTTAGATGAAAATGATAGATTGAAATTGAGAACCGAAACTGTACAAAAATTTGACTCTTTGAATGCCAAGTTAAGTTCAGAAAATAAAATTGATGTTGAAAACACATCTGAACTTAATGAGGATGATGATCTGAGTGAAATCTCTATAGATGATTTGGTGGACTGTTCTGAATTTGCCAAAAGTGAACCTAAGTCACACAAGAACCTAATTTCTGAAAACTCCGTTGAGTTTGCTCGTTCGTCTACCGACAAAATCAAAGTTCTCAAAGCCAAAGCTGTTGTATACCAAAAGGTGCAAACTACTCCAAACCAAGTCTACATAGTACCGAGTGTCACTCCACAACAAACTGCAGAGTTAACAACTATGGTAGAAGAAGACAATGCTGGAGGATGTGACGAATTTTTCTGGTCGGCCCCAATAGACAATGATGATGAGACGAAGGGTCTTTCTCAGAAAACTTCATGGATAGTGAAAGGTAGATACATACCTGAACCACTAAATGAGCCTACAAAGTATGATATGCCGAGCACAAGTGGCACTAAACCCCCATTGGATGAACCGATGCAAACCACTAGTGATACCTCTCCAGCAAAAAGTGAATGCTGTGCTCATACTTCGAAAAGAAAGGCCAATAGTCACAGAAATCCAAAACAAGTGGCTGATAGAAAGCATCAAAGAAATCTGAGATACAAGAAGAATCTCTCAGAAAGAAAACATTTTTGGAATTCCCAAAATCCTGAATTTATAAGGATAGAAAGGAAGCACAAATCACAAGAAGACTCAAGGAACCAGAAGGGAAGTTTCGGTCCCACGTCGGGAATAAACGAAAAGAGCAGTTTCAGTCCTCACCACAATACCAATCGAAAGAATGGTTTCGGTCTCTCTTCTGAAAGGAGCCGAAAAGATGGTTTCGGTCCTTCAACCAATAGGAGCCGAAAGGGTGGTTTCGGTTCCTCGACTGAAAACAACTAAAAGGAGAGTTTCGGTCCTTCACCCAATAACAACCGAAAGAACGGTTTCGGCCCTTCACCCAATAACAATCGAAAGAACGGTTTCGGTCCTTCGTCTAACAACAACCGAAAGAACGGTTTCGGTCCTTCATCCAATAACAACCGAAAGGAGAGTTTCGGTCCTTCATCCCGTAGCAACCGAAATAGTGGTTTCGGTCCCCATCCATACAAGTCCAATCAGAAAAACAGGGATTCCAAAGTCGGTTCTAAATTCAACTCTTCCCATTCAAATTCTTGTCCTTCAAATACTTCAAAGGGAAAAGGAAAACTCTACCATGAAGATAACAATCTTCCAAAAAGAGAATCAAAAGAATACTAATGTCAACACCACAAACTCCAGTCCTACTAAATCAACTAAAATTAAAGTTTTCACCATTAAAAGAAAAGATGAAACAACTTTAGTTAAACGCGCATACATGGTTGATATTTCTCTTACTATTCCCTGTCCTGTAAAAGGCTCACAAGGACCCAAGAAACTTTGGGTTCCTAAATCTGCTTAATATTTTGCAGGTTATTCGTGACGAGCAGTTTGACAAAGAATGGTACATTGATAGTGGTTGCTCGCGTCACATGACAGGAAGGAAGGAGGAACTGAGGGAGTTTCATTCTCTCAAAGATGGTGGCATTGTAAAGTATGGCAACAACTCATTTGGAACAATCAAAGGCTATGGAATGATCACTAATGGCGATTTCTCTATAAGGAAAGTAGCTTACGTTGAAGGACTTCAACACAATCTCATCAGTGTATCACAGCTAGTGGTTGGCACTGGATTGAAAGTGTCATTCGACGTTGAAGGCTTAGAAATTGTTGAGAAGAGATCAAACAACATTCTTTTGATGTCAAAGTGAAAGGGGGAAATGTATCCTTTGAACCTCAACCCAATTCGAGGTAAACCAGCTGTGTGCTTACTCACAAAGGCTCACTCTGATGAAAGTTGGTTATGGCATAGAAGACTATCTCATCTGAACTTCAAGGATATCAACAAGTTGGTCTTGGGTGATCATGTTCGAGGTCTTCCTAAAATTTGATAAAGAACATCTTTGTGCAGCGTGTGAAATGGGAAAGCAGAGTAAGAAGATTCATCCTTCTATTATCAATACTAAGGTGATAGAACCATTGGATTTATTGCATATCGATCTATGTGGTCCATAGTCCATTGAAAGCATTGGGGGAAACAAATAAATTCTGGTTATTGTGGATGATCTCTCAAGATTTACATGGGTTTTCTTCCTCAATCAAAAGTCTGAAGCCACTCCAAAGCTTAAGCTCTTTATTAAACAGATAGAAACGCAACTAAGAAAGGTAGTTCGTAATGTGAGGAGCGACAATGGCCTGGAATTCAAGAACAAAGATTTTGAAGGTTTTCTTGCTGAAAAGGGGATGACTCACAATTTCTCAGCTCCTTATACTCCACAGCAAAATGGCGTTGTTGAAAGGAGAAACCGATCCTTGTGTGAAGCTGCTCGAACTATGCTATGCTTCACGTCCTTGCCTTTGTATTTCTGGGCTGATGCAATTGCTGTTGCATGTTATACTCAAAATAGATCATATTTGAATAAGCGGTTCTCCATTACCCCTTACGAGATCCTGAACCATCGAAAACCAAATGTGAAATTCTTTCATGTGTTTGGTTCAAGATGTTTCATTTTCAACTCCAGAGAGAATCGAAATAAGTTCGATGCAAAGGCTGATGAAGGAATTTTCTTAGGCTACTCTCTAAACTCCAAGGAGTATAGAGTTCTCAATAAACGCTCAAAGAAAATTGAAGAAACATACTATGTCACCTTTGAGGATAGTTATGTTAAAAGAATGAAATCAACAGAAGATGCATCGTAAGAGATCTTTCCAAAGAATGGTCAAGTTACTATCTCTATCTCGAATCTTTTCGACCAATTCATGCTCCTGTTTGATGAGCCTCAAAAGGCGATTGACTCTAAATCAACTACAAAAGAAAACAAAGTTGATAATCTAAAACAAGTTATCGACGACGCTGCTAAAAAGATGGCGGATGATCAATCCAAAGAAAACGAAAGAGCAGACACAAGAGAACCTTCAGGTGACCGTCCTAATGTCCAGGGGGAGGGTCCAACTCCTCATCACGATCAAGGATCTTCATTCCAGGGGGAGAACTCATCACCAAATACATCAAGCTCTACTGAAATTCCAACCAATGAAGGGGATACAAATGCTGGTCTTGAACAGGAGTCATTCTTCGAGGGGAAGAACACCAATGTCGGTGATGATGACATTCTGTCTGAACTAGAGGAAGAAATCAATGCTGAATTGGATTCTATCTATGATCCAAATTTTCCTCCACTTATCAAATGGACCAAAGATCATCCTCAAAGTCAAATTATCGGGGTATCTTCATAAACAGTATTAACTCGCTCTCAAATCAAAGCGAAACAGGCTGCACTCTTTTCAAAAGTTGAGTTTTGTATGTTCAATTCCTTCGTTTCCAAAGTTGAACCGAAGACTGTTAACTTAGCTCTTGATCATTCAGACTGGGTTCAAGCCATGCAGGATGAATTAAATGAGTTTGAAAGAAACAAGGTGTGGCATCTTATTCCAACTCCAAAGGATGTTTCGGTTGTCGGTCTCAAATGGGTATTCAGAAACAAGATGGACAAAGAAGGGAATGTCATTCGTAACAAAGCGAGGTTGGTGGTCAAAGGATATTGTCAGGAAGAGGGAATCGATTATGAAGAAACCTTCGCTCCTGTTGCAAGATTAGAGTCTGTTCGTATCTTTCTTGCATACGCCGCTCACAAGAACTTTGAAGTCTCTCAAATGGACGTCAAATGTGCCTTACTCAATGGCGAACTTGAAGAAACCGTATATGTTGAGTAACCTCCACGCTTCGTGAACGAGAAGTACCCCAATCATTGTTATATCCTTGAGAAAGTTGTATATGGCCTCAAACAGGCTCCCAGAGCATCGTATGAAACTCTCACTCGTTTCTTAAAAATGTCTAAATTCAAACAAGGTTCGGTTGAACCAACCTTCTTTCGTAAGCGATAAGGTAACCACCTTATGATAGTCCAAATTTATGTTGATGACATCATCTTTGGCTCCATGAATCCTAGCTTAACAGCTGAATTCAGAAAGTTGATGGAAACTAAATTTGAGATGAGCTCAATGGGTCCAATTAACTTCTTTCTTGGATTGAACATTAGACAGGGACCCGAAGGCATTTTTATTAATCAGGAAGCATATACCAAGACTTTATTAACCAAATTTGGGATGAAGGGAGACTCCAAAGTGAAAGTGCCTATGGCCTTTGGATCTAAACTTACACCCTCATTGGAGAAACCAGCAGCCGATATGACACTTTATCGACAAATGATTGGGTCTCTGATGTATCTTACAGCCAGTAGACCTGATATCGTGTTCTCCATCTGTTACTGTGCTTGATTTCAATTCAACCCACGCGAACCTCATCTTCATGCCGTGAAAAACATCTTTCGCTATCTGAAGCGAACCTCCTCTCTCGGTCTGTGGTATCTAGCCAACTCAGGATTCTTTGTTCAAGCATTTTCAGATGATGATTTAGGTGGCTGTGGAATAGATCGTAAAAGCACCACTGGAGGATGTCAATTTCTAAATGGTAAATTAGTCAGTTAGCAATCGAAGAAACAAACCTGTGTTTCGCTATCCACTGTAGAAGCTGAATATATTGCTGCAGCATCCTGCACATCTCAAGTCGTATGCATACAAAGTCAACTCAGGGATTACGGGCTAAACATGAAGAAAATCCCACTATATTGTGACTCTGAAAGCACAATTAGGATTTGTCACAACCCAGTGCAACATTTAAAGACCAAGCACATTGCACTGAGGTAGCATTTCATCAAAGATCACGTCGAAGACGATAACATAGAAATTCACTTCGTTAGAACGACTGATCAATTGGCAGACATATTCACGAAGGCCTTACCTGAAGCAAGCTTCAATAATATTCTACAAGGCCTAGGAATGATGCAAGCAGAATCTGTACCAAAATCGCCTTCACTTCCATAAACGTAACAAGCGAAATGGAGTGAACCGAAATGAACCGAACGTTCAGTCTATTTCGGGTTCAGTCTATTTCGGGTGAAGTTCGACCATGAACCGAAATGAACCGAACGTTTAGTCTATTTCGGGTTCGGTCCTTCTGAACTCGTTCGTTTTTTTACAAGGCATTTTGACTGTATTCCTTTGTGCATTTTTTAAATACTTCTTTTATATTTATAAAATCCAAAAATATTTTTTCTCTTTCGTTTAATTGGTCAATTCTCACAAAATACTAAAATATGTTTTTTATGTTTTCTGTTTATCTAATGTTCTTTTTTGTTTTGTATAAGTGTGATTCTAGATGGAGACATTAAGGCTGGTAAATGGTTTTCTTAGTTAGGAGTCCCTAGAAGCATGCTGTTGTATGTTGACTAAAGCCTCAAAATATTTTGAGTGAAGCCTTAATAACATTATATATACTAATCATGTTTTCCCAATCCAGGCTATCAAAATCACTCTAATCATGAGCTACCTTACTCTACTCAAATTGAGTTTAGAGTTTTCTGCTTGGTCCTTCTCTTCTTTAAAGTAGAGGTACATTCGCTTCTTATACCATCTCCATCATCTTTCTCCATTATAATTCGTTTCATCAATATAACCCCTGAGACTTTCAGTATTAACCACTGAGGTTTATGGTTATACCAAAACTGTGTTCATAATCTTAGTTTCATGCCACTATGTACTAAGTGAGACCCAAAGTTCAACACCACTAATGAATTGACGGTGAATTCAAATATTCAAGATCTTACTTGTTACCTAATGAAATCTCTTTTTTCTTTTGAGTGATCTTTATGAGCTTGCCTTTCACCAAGGCTTCTTTAACCCTAAAAGATCCAGTTTGATTTTTTTTTTTTGAGATTTCCTTACTTCCTTCGTCACTATAAAGTTTATCCTACCTACTTGTTCAACAGATCACAATGATCTCACAATTTCTTCATTCAATTTCGGTCTTATATAAAGTATCGAAATTATGAATTGAAGCTAAAGCCACCCTTTTCAAACTTCAAAAGATGCCTTTCAATACTTCTTAAAAAGTTATTGATCGTTATTCAATGGGAAACCAAGCAAGCACTTTAATGTCTCTCTTGACTTTGAAGGAAGTGATTTTTACACCCTATGCATGAAAATTTTTAATTTTCCAAACTCTAGTTCTGTTCAGATTAATCAATAAAGTGCTAAAGGCAACAGAGATTCAAACGCATTATGAAGAAATGCTTGGGATAAAGTGGAAGCTGACTCAGCGGCTATCAAAACGGTTTGTCAATTTGAAAAAGGGCATTTTATGGAATGACATGTAAAAAGGAAACGTCTTTTCTCTTTCCTGCGTCATCTTCGACATGCCAACTGTTCACCCATCAAGTCAGGCGCTATTTTTGAGATGATCCAAGATTTCAGCCGGATTTTTCTCTCTCTTCCTTGTACGTATAAAAGGAATTGGAACGGTACTCTCTCCACCTTTAGCACTTACCAATTTCTCTCAAAGAACACCGACGATTTTCTGCAACTGTTCATCATCTTCTCCAAGCTACTACAATGGCAGACTCGTCTTCAGTTCACAATACTTTAGTTCGTCAACCTCCTCTCACCCTCAAATCCCAACAGAACCTGATCATCGATCTGACCCCGTTCATTTATGAGCCATACATGATGTATGTGGTTGAGTGTCTCAAATACTCACCGCTCGTCGACGCGCTGACTAAAGTCGAAGTTGTTCCAGTGTCCTGCTTGTCTCTTGTCTACTCTACTGTCTTCTACGACAAGATTAGTGAACGAATTCACTTTGAACTCCACGATGAGAAGACCTCCATCTCTAAGAATCGATTCTGTGCCCTAATTGGTCTTTCTCAAGATCCATCTCTAGTAAACCCTGACTCCATTACAACTGGTCAATTGTTTTCTATGTTCTATCAGATGGGGTATACCGAAACCCTAACCACCATTACAAAGTTCAAGAAGTCCTGCCTTCCTCCTCAATGGAATGGCCTTTTTACGTTGTTGTTCAAGGGACTTTCTGAGCGAAGCGCTGGTTCAGATGGTGCAAGCAAGTCCTTCATGACGGTGTTGTATGGGCTGTACCATGGGATTGACCTAGATTATGGGTCTATTATTTGGCAACAGTTGGTTCAAAGCTTGGTCTCTTCATCCAGGCATTCTGAGATCTCATGTGGGTGTTTCTGGTCTCTCATCACCAATTGGGCAATGGACTGCCTTCGTGTTCCAATAATGGTGGATTCTTTGCTCTCATCCATTGCTACCTTTCATACAACAAAAATCATTGTCACTGATCCAACCAAGTTTTCTTTTATTGGATCCATTCCTGAAGCAATGCTCGGTCGTATCTCTGCGTCGAGTAACGTTCTCCAACAGTACAAGAAGCATCCATCGGTTGGCCCAAGAGAGCTTACGCCAGCTATGATTCGCTCTATTGAAGAGGCTGACAAGCCAGCCAAAAAAGGTAAGAAGCCTGAAACATAGAAGGAAGGCCCTACCATTAAACCAACTAAGGGGCAAATCCCCAAGAAGCGAAAGTCTGATAAGGCTGCAACTTCTCAGGCTCAACCGAAGAAGCAGAAGAAGCCTGCTAGGAGACTTATTCTTAAATCCTCAAGTGATTTGGATTCATAATATGTCCCTCCTAAGCACAAGAACGCTCCTCCTTCAGAATCTAAGAGCAAAAGCTCTGACGAAGAGGCTTCGGGCCGAGGTGATACTCGCTCCCCTACCCCATAAATTCTAGTTCGCTCTAATCCTCCTTCACCTCCACCTGTAACCATCCCAGTATCCATCCCTCCTATACCTCCCATTACCACCACCCAACCATTCACTACAATTCCTATCCCCACTCCCATTTTCACAGATACCACTACCACCACAAAACCTCACTTTACTGTTCCCAATCCACCTGTAACCGAACCACCTGTCACAACCGAACCTCCACCTACTTCAAAACCCTTATCTCCCACACAATCCACTAAACAACCCCTATTCTAGGCGGTGAGGACTTGGAATTTGATTCCACGTATTTAAGTCCTTACCGAGTGCAGAGCGATGATGACGACGATGAGCCTGTCACAAAGCGTCATCTCAAGTTAATAAATGAAAAGCTTGATCAACTGCTTTCATCCTCTTCCTCTGGTGCCTATTCTGAAGCTGCATTGAAGGCCTTGTTCTCCTCTGTCGTAACCGAACACAGTGCCACTTTATCTGCTACAACCAAAGCAATCGAAGCCTCTACTTCCCAATGTCAACAAGCCTCTCTTGCTGTTGATGCCTCTACTAAGGAGTGCAAGGAAGCGACCGCAAAAGTTGATAAACTAGTCTCCGAAGCTCATTTGTTTTTAGATTCCTTGCAGGCTGTTGCTGCTAAAAACGCTCAAACTATCAACGCTTCACTAGAGAACCTTCAAAGGTCTCTTCAATCTGAACGCTCAAACCTTGAAGCGGCACACCAAGCCATTGAAGAAGCCAACAAAACTCTGCATTCTAATGTCAATGACCGCTTAACTCAACTGAAGGCAGAGTTAGCTGTAGAGAATTTTATTATGGATGAGCTGGACAGACGTACCGCACAGCTTAAATTGCAAACCCACAAGCTACGTACTGCTAATGCTGAGATTAATGACCTCAAGTCAGAAAGGGAGGTCATTAGGAGTTCTGCTACAGATGTTCACTCCATCCTCCATCATCTCATTGAGGCTCATGATCCGATCATCACTATAACTGTCAGGCGTCATCTGGCAGACAAGCTTAGACCGACTTTGGACGTTCTTAGCCGTATCGAGGGTGTTCCGGTGACCGGGGTCCAACCGAAACAAGGGGGAGAGAAAGTGACAACTCAACCTCCTCCCTCTGAACCAAAACCATCTACTAAACCAAAGGGTAATGAAGCTTCGGTCAGCAATAAGGAGAAAAAGAAGAAGAAAATTAATGAGGACAACACAGACAATGAAGATGATGTCTATGCCAAGAATCCCAAAGAACCCTTCCATAAGGTTAAGACTTCTGAAAAAAGAAGTGGTAGAAAACATCAAGAAACAATAAGCTGAGCTAGAGCTGAAGAGAAAGGAGGCGGAGCTCCTAGAGAAGAAAAAGTCCATATTTCCTGTGTGGACCATAGACTCGCTTCAAAGATGTGCAATTGATGAGCCAAACAGTTTGATATGCCAATCACTCGAAAGGCATTTATCTTCCACTGCTTCAACTCGACTGCTGCTATTCCATCCCCAGACCCGAAGGTATATAGGGATCTTCTGGAGTTTTACTTGGAGTTTGCTCAACCCCAATACCTGACTTGGAGCTCAAAGAAAACTACCAATGTCAAGGTTATGAAGCCCTATTCAGCAGGGAAATTTATAAATGTCAAATTCAGGGTGACTCGAGGAACCGAAGGCTCAGTCTACCACTTTACCCTCGCTGATCTACCAAACCTTAATCCCCATGATTGGATACTCCTCAATAACATTCTTCTGTCGAATCCTCTGGAGTATTAGCCAATAATCGATCATGTCAAGTGTATGCTTGTTTGCTACACACATGAGGTAGCGAAGATGGACCAGGAGATTGCCTCTGCCATACACAAGCGAACAATGATCAAGACTATGGGCAGAGCTGGCAATGTCAATACCACGGTCAAAGGGAAAATCGATTCAAAGTATCACACAATTATGTTCCTCAGAGGCAAAGGTCAAAAATGCATGTTCGCTCTTGTTGACAAACACCTCTTCTCAACGTCTTGCATGGAGCACATCTTGGAGATCATTCAGAGGTGCGATCAGAATAGTGCTGCCGATAAGAAATTATTCACTGACATGCTGAGGTGGTACATACAGTTTAGACAGACACTTCTCGCTATAATTCCTCGTTTGTTTAAAGTCATAAAGACGGTGAAGCCTACTCAGTGGAAATAATCTCTCGCCTCATTTGACGCAAATGGGGAGATTGTTGGGTCTATTAGATTGCGTCATGGGCTCGGTCCTTATCCCAGTTTTATTGTCGGTATTGGGCCTGTCCAACCGTGCATATTTTTGTACTAGGGTTTAGTATATAAGCTGCATGCATGCAGACTTAGAATTTATCGCTTTCATTGTTTATTTTCTCTAAAGTTTTGTAAACCCTAGCTCGCCTCTATAACGGAAGTTCTGTTGGATAAGGTGTCTAAGTCCATAACTTATTTGGTATATACTTTACCCGACCCGGCATGGTCCATTTGGGTTGCATTTCACCCGAACAATTTATGGATAATTTTATGAGAGTTATACACATATGTTTATTAATATATTATAAGTTATAATATATTAATATGAGGTTATGTTATTTAATTAGTCTTAGTCTTAAATTAATTATGAATTAATTTAGAGATTAAAAGGAAGACTAATTAGATTATGGGCTATTGGTTTTATATGGTGTGGGCTAACACTCATTTGTTAATGGGCTAGGCTTGGATGGAAGTCCATGGATGATCCATGGAGCTTTTAACCCATGGATCCTTGGAAAAGGAAAGGTCATGGGTTATTAGGGTTTCACCCTAACCATGTACACTATATAAGCATGCTTATGGTGCATGAAATGGCAACTAGTGAACTAGTGTGTGTGCTTGTGTGTGGCCGAAATTAGTGTGTGTATACACTCTCTCAAAATTTTCCAAGTGTTTGTGGTGATTTGTGATTCCATTTGAGGCATTCACACTATTGGTGCTTGGCCCTCAAACTCCTCAAGAATCAAACTCATCAAAAAGGTATGTAATCTCTTCTAACTCTTTTATGTTGAAATGTTCCCCATGCCATGTTAGATAGGTTATGAACCTTGGAAAATTATTATTTTGCATGTATTTAGACAAACATAGATCCAAGGTTTATTAGGGTTGCATGCACACTTAGGAAGTGTTAGATTGCTCAAAACCCAACAGTGGTATCAGAGCCTAGGCTTGCTTGTTTGATACTTGATGCAAAATAGTTGAAAAAGTCGAAAAACTTGCTGCCTGCCTGATGAACTCGCCGAGTCCATGGGGGACTCGCCGAGTTCATGTGTATCTTCAACCTACTCGCTGAGTAGGTTCATGCACTCGACGAGTAGGAGCCACAGAGTGCAGATTTTCGACTTTTGCTGCTGGAAATGGACTAGAAACATTACCCTAAACTGTTTTGGTGTTTTAAAACTTGTTTTAGTTGGTGTAATGGTTGTTCTAATCCATTTACAATAGCATATATCAAAATTCCATGATTTTATGTGTTCATATAATTCTTGAAATTTTGATGATCATGTTCATGTTCTTATGAATTTAGAAGATGATAGGAATTATTTGCTGAATTGTTTAGAATTAATTCTTGATCATTTATGTGTTTTAATGGAGTCCATAATTTATCCTCAAGTTATGGATATCCAAAGGTCACTTTCTTTAACACACACATTTAAACACATAAGTTACATGAAAATGAAGAGTCTTCATTTTTATGAACCTTTAATTCATAAGTTATGAAATGAAAAGTTTTGGATAGTTACAAAACTTGCCCTCAAGTTTTGGAATTTGTAAAGTTTCACACACTTTAATAAACTTTAATTCCAACCCGTAGAGTTTTAATAGTTAAAATTCAACCCTTATACTATTTATAACATTAATGGTTAATTATTATATATATGTATAAGAATAAGTCGTTCTACCGTTAGTAGGCCTCATTCACGAAGCCGGTCTATAAGGTGGGTATAAGGTTGTTGCCTATAAAATGGCGACTTAATGGGTGTCCACTCTCACCCACCGCTTGCTTGACTGGTGGAGGGTCGTTAGCCGAACGGGTAGGAAAATGACTTTAAATCCTCATTAAAAGTATAATGATTATTATAAAGTAACTAAACCTTTTTAATTCCCAATCTTAGTTATTTTAGGAAAAATGTGAACATGGTGCTAGTCCATGGAATTCACACTTTGTACCTTACCAAGTCGTTGGTGGAGCGTGTGTGGTTAACCGGCACACTAACTTGGACTAGTAAGGATCACGAAGGGTGACTTAATGTTTTTCATAGATCAATGGAGCGTGTGTGGTTAACCGGCACATTGGTTAGGTGATAATATTAAGGGTACCAAGTGAATTAGCATGGTTATTCACACCTTGTTTTGTGATCCTCGGCATCCCAGTCACAAAACTTGAAGGGCAGAATCGAGATTGAAACATGCCATTGAAAAGTTCAATGAATCTCAAAAGAATCTAGGAATTTCAAGTCCAATTAAAACCTAATAATTCATTTTGTTTTTCATGGTGGAAATTGGTGAATCGTCATTCACCTACCTTTCAAATATATCATTACTTAGATTACGGCATCCCTCTTCTAAGTATAATATATTATGATTGGGTCCTAGCCTTAATATTACATTTGGGTGTCTTATTAAGGATTCTATATATCTAATCTAAACTTGCCTTCTTCTTTCAGATGTCTTCCAACACTAATGCTTCGGGCTCTAACCCAACTGGTTCTTTCTCTCTCATGAGTCTTTGTGGGAGGGTCATCTTTGATGGTTCCAACTTCATGGATTGGATTAGGAACATCAGGATGGTTACTCGTTATGAGGACAAGGAATATGTCCTCGATAAGGAGTTAAAAGAGCTTGATGATTCTACTGCTACTCCTGAGGAGATCGCTGAATTCAGGACACATGAGAGAGATGCTACTAAGGTGGCATATATCATGATGGCTACGATGACAGCCGAGCTCCAAAAGTCATATGAAGATTTCTACCCTTTTGAGATGCACCAAGACCTGATGGATACGTACCATCAGAGTGCTCGTCAGGAGCGGTATGAAATAATCTCCTCCATAATAACTACCCGCATGAAGGACGGTGATTCCATCATGGCTCACATGTAAAAGATGCAAAGGTATGTGGACCGTTTGCTGAAGCTGAATGTGAACATCCTTGAGGAGTTGGAAATTGACATCATTTTGCACTCCTTACCTTCTTGTTATGACCAATTTCGTATGACATATCATATGAACAAGGAGGAAGTTACCCTCAGCAAGCTTCAAGGACTCTTGAAGACCGCTGAAACCGGTCTTAAGGGCAAGGCGGTTGTTACCTCTACTACTCCTACTCCAACATCTACCCATGTTTTGGCTATCGGGCAAGGCAAAGGGAAAAAGAGGAAGCACCCTTCGAAGGGTACCAAGGGAAAGTCTCTTGAAGGCTCCTCATCGAAGACCAAGAGCGGTTCTGTCACTCCTTCTGCCATTCCCAAGGATTCTGAATGCTTTTATTGCCATGAAAAGGCACACTAGAAGCGAAACTGCCCTAAGTACTTGCAGGATCTAAAGGATGGGAAAGTGAAACCCACCCATGCAGGTATTTACACTATATTGTCTAATTACTCAACATATTCTAACTCTTGGGTGCTTGATACAGGATGTGGTATTCACATATGTTCTGATTTGCAGGGCCTAAGAAGAAGTGAGGATGTGGAGCACGGGAAGATAAACTTGATCATGGGGAACAGGAAGGCTTCACCTGTTTCCAAGATTGGAGTTTATACTTTGTTGCTTAATAATAGGTTGAAATTAGATTTGAATAAATGTGTGTACTCGTCTGAAATGGCAAGGAATATTATTTCTTTTCATGCTTTGTACAAACAAGGTTTTACCTTTTCGTTTGATAATGAATGTGGTGGTATTAATGCTTTCTTTAAAAATGTGTTTTATTTTAAAGCGTTACCTTGTGATGGTGTGTATGAAACTGTGTCGATTGTAGACAACATAGGAAATAATGTGTTGTATATTGATTCTTCTACTAGCCTAGATAAAGCATCATTGTGGCATTGTCTTGGACATGTAAACAAGAAACGCATAGGCCAACTCCAAAAGTGTGGAGTCTTGGAGCCATTCGACCTTAAATCGGATGATAGTTGTGAATCTTGTCTACTTGGAAAGTTGACAAAATCACCCTTCACTGGAACTTGTGAAAGGGGTGAGGATTTGTTGGACCTAATACATACTGATGTGTGTGGGCCATTCAAAACCGCCACAAGGGATGCTAATCGGTATTATGTGACTTTTATTGATGATTTTAGTAGATATGGGTATGTCTACTTAATCAAACATAAGTCAGAAACCTTTGAGAGGTTTAAGGAATTCAAACAGGAAGTAGAAAATCAATTGGGCAGGAACATTAAGATGCTTCGATCCGATCGAGGTGATGAGTATCTTAGTACCGAGTTCCTTGACTATCTTAAGGAGTGTGGGATTGTCTCACAATTGACTCCTCCCAGGACACCACAGCTGAATGGTGTAGCTGAGAGGCGTAATCGAACCTTGTTGGACATGGTTCGCTCTATGATGAGTCGAGTTTCGCTACCAATCTCTTTTTGGGGGTATGCCTTAGAGACTGCCGCCCATATCCTTAATCTAGTCCCTACAAAGAAGGTTACCAAAACACCTCATGAGATGTGGACTGGGAAGGTTCCCAATTTGAACCACATCAAGATTTGGGGCTGCGAGGCTTTCGTGAGGCGTGAGACTCATGATAAGCTCGAACCCCGAAGTGAAAGGTGTATTTTCATCGGCTACCCACAGAAATCCTTCGGTTACCTCTTCTACAGACCCAGTGAGAATGTGGCCTTTGTAGCGAGAAGAGGGGTCTTTCGTGAGAGAGAATTTATAAGCCAAGGAGACAGTGGGAGGCAAATTGATCTTGAAGAAATTCAAGAAGCAATTGGTGAGGGAACCTCAGACACTAGCAATCAACCTGAGAAGGAAACTCCTGTTGAGCAAGTTGACATCTCTGTACCTCCGAGGCGTTCCACACGGGTTAGGAACACACCTTCATTTTATTATGGCTTTCATATTACTACGGAAGGTGATACGTTTATCAGTGATAGTACACTGGTAAATTTGGATGAACCTAGTAGTGTTAAGGAAGCCATGGCAGGCCCGGAGTCTGCTAAATGGAAGGAGGCTATGGACAGCGAGATACAGTCCATGTATGAAAATCAAGTTTGGAACTTGGTTGACAATGTACCGGGCCGTAAAACAGTCGGGTGCAAATGGATCTTCAAGAAGAAGACCGACATGGAAGGAAAAGTGCATACTTATAAGGCTCGACTGGTTGCGAAGGGTTTTACTCAGACTCAGGGTATTGATTATGATGAAACCTTCTCGCCGGTAGCAAAGATTAAGTCCGTTAGGGTTATGCTAGCCATTGCAGCATTTCATGATTATGAAATATGGAAAATGGATGTCAAAACTGCTTTCCTTAATGGAAAGTTGGCTGAGGATGTGTACATGAATCAGCCAGAGGGTTTTGTCAGTGCAGAGCACCCTAATAGAGTATGCAAGCTTGATAAATCCATTTATGGATTAAAACAAGCATCTCGTAGCTGTAATCTTTGTTTTGATGAGAAGGTCAAGGAGTTTGGCTTCTCGAGAAGTGAAGATGAGTCTTGCGTATATGTCAGAGCTAATGGGAGTATAGTTAGCTTCTTGGTACTGTATGTGGATGACATACTACTTATAGGAAATGACATCCCAACCTTGCAGGAGGTTAAGTCCTGGCTAGAGAAGTGCTTTGCTATGAAGGACCTAGGGGAGGCTGCCTATATCCTAGGGATAAGGATATTAAGAGAAAGGAGTAAAAGACTAATTGGACTTAGTCAGAGTACCTACTTGGATAAGGTGTTGAAAAGGTTCAACACGCAGAATTCCAAGAAAGGAGATTTACCGATCCAAAGCAATGCCAAACTGAGTAAGTCTCAGAGTCCGAGTACAAATGCAGAGATAGCTGAGATGAGCCCATTACCGTATGCTTCCGCTGTTGGCTCGATCATGTATGCTATGACTTGTACCCGCCCTGATGTGGCATTTGCTTTGAGCATGGTCAGCAGGTATCAGGGAAACCCTGGCAAGGCTCATTGGACTGCGGTAAAGAACATTCTCAAGTATCTGCGGAGGACTAAGGATTGGATCCTTACCCTTGGTGGGAGTGATGACTTGAGAGTATTAGGGTATAGTGATGCTGGTTTTCAGACTGATAGGGATAACTTCCGCTCTCAGTCAGGCTGGGTCTTTACCTTAAATGGAGGGGCGATTTCTTGGAAGAGTTCCAAACAGGAGATGGTGGCTGATTCGACTTGTGAATCAGAGTATATAGCAGCGAGTGAAGCAGTGAAGGAGGCGATATAGCTAAAGAACATCATCGGAGACCTTGGAGTTGTACCAGCTATTAAGGAACCTATGGAGATTTTCTGTGACAACAATAGTGCGGTTGCCTTAGCCAAGGAACCAAGAGATCATGGCAGATCCCGACACATTGACAGAAAATATCACTTCATAAGACACAAGATTGAATAAGGACTCCTCGTGACAAGGAGGATATCGTCAGATGAGAATCCTGCAGATCCCCTTATGAAGGGACTGACGAGGGTTAAGCATTTTCAGCATGCGAGGCGCATCGGGCTGAGGGACGATATTAGTTTTACAGATTAGATAGTTTTCCTGAAACTTGTAAAATGTAATCGACGTTAGATGATGAATAAAATTTGTGATTTATTTATGACTAAAGTGTTACTATCATTGTCAATTATTTACTATTGTTTCAGTTTTGCATGTTTTGACTTCCAGAATAATTAATTTATTCAAACCTCCACAATCGGTCATACGTCAAAAGTAGGTATGAATCAAGATTGTCATGAATTGGGTTTGTAGATGGCTAAAGGTGTTTAGACATGGCAATGGTTGCTGCAACATTCACGAGTACTCATAAGTTATGATTATTGGTATAAACCCATGCTCACTTGTATCACTTCATGGAATTTATCTCGAGTGATCGTGAGACGATAATATCATATAAGTCTTCAAACCTAGAGATATGAGTTGTTACCTATGAGTTGGTTGTGTATTGATTGCACGTAAACGCATCAGTAACATGATGTTATAAAACGTGCCTTTGTGTACAATTCAACAAGTAGTAGAACAAGCATATGAGTCGAAGTTTATCTGTTCCTTCTAGAAATAGAAGCGATATCTGGGCCCCTCGATGATTTTGTGTTGACCCATGTACCGGGCCCGGTCAGAACTAAACTGATGTGTTCAGTAAAGTTCTCTGTCAAACAAATCGGAAATCGAGAAACAACTGCCAGGCAATAAGCAAGACATAGTTCCATGTGTTTGTCCGGCTGATATCATGAGAACAGAGGATTATATGATCACTTGTCTTAAAATGGCGCTTCATAGTTCAACAAAGTCTTCGAGAGCTACGATTGCTGGTTAGTTCCTGAAGTTATATAGGTAAATAGAGTTATTAGACTTATCCAAGTGGGAGTCTGTTGGATAAGGTGTCTAAGTCCATAACTTATTTGGTATATACTTGACCCGACCCGGCATGGTCCATTTGGGTGTTGCATTTCACCCGAACAATTTATGGATAATTTTATGAGAGTTATACACATATGTTTATTAATATATTATAAGTTATAATATATTAATATGAGGTTATATTAATTAATTAGTCTTAGTCTTAAATTAATTATGAATTAATTTAGAGATTAAAAGGAAGACTAATTAGATTATGGGCTATTGGTTTTATATGGTGTGGGCTAACACTCATTTGTTAATGGGCTACGCTTGGATGGAAGTCCATGGATGATCCATGGAGCTTTTAACCCATGGATCCTTGGAAAAGGAAAGGTCATGGGTTATTAGGGTATCACCCTAACCATGTACACTATATAAGCATGCTTATGGTGCATGAAATGGCAACTAGTGAACTAGTGTGTGTGCTTGTGTGTGGCCGAAATTAGTGTGTGTATACACTCTCTCAAAAATTTCCAAGTGTTTGTGGTGATTTGTGATTCCATTTGAGGCATTCACACTATTGGTGCTTGGCCCTCAAACTCCTCAAGAATCAAACTCATCAAAAAGGTATGTAATCTCTTCTAACTCTTTTATGTTGAAATGTTCCCCATGCCATGTTAGATAGGTTATGAACCTTGGAAAATTATTATTTTGCATGTATTTAGACAAACATAGATCCAAGGTTTATTAGGGTTGCATGCACACTTAGGAAGTGTTAGATTGCTCAAAACCCAACAAGTTCTTCATCGAGCTCTGCTGAGGCGTGACTTTATTTTGAATCATAAGCATACATTTGATTATATTCTGTGTTCATTCTTTTACTGTTCTTGACTTGTTTGATTTCAATATTCATACCTGTGAAAGATCTAATCGATCTAGAGATTAATCTCATGACTTACCATGTAAAGTTGCAAACTTTACATGCATGCATGGTTATAAAGGCTCCAAATGTCTATTTTAAGTTCTTAACGGAGCTTCTAGTCCAAGAGGGACTCCAACCACAATCAATACAACAAATTTATGACTCTAGCATCCAAGGAGGGTCCAGATCTGAAGTTACAACTTCAGATCTAGCCCATAGCTCAACATCCCAACTTGAAAATCCATAAAAAGCCCTAGAATCAACCAAAGGGAAGAAAAGGAAGTAAGAATGGTACTTTAATACCTTCAAACAATGCTAGCTGAGGAAAAAACCCACTTCCCACTCCTTTCTTGCTTCAATTTCCTTTGCACTCTTAGCTTCCTTCCTCTAAGATCCTCTTTCCAAAGCTTCAAACCCACACCAAAGTAGACACACACGAATTAGGGTTTCAAGGGATCTCAAAGACTATAAGGAGGCCCAAAGGAGGCTGAGGCTCCTTTAAATAAGGGTGCAAACCCTGGGATTTAGGGTTTCATCTGCCAACTCTTACTCGCCGAGTCCTAGTAGTGGACTCGCCGAGTAGGTCACTAAACGCGTGTTCTCACCCCGCTGCTACTCGACGAGTAGGTCGACCAACTCATCCAGTAGAGCATCATCCCTAAATTTTTAATTAATTAATACCTGAGGATCGGGGCATTACAATTCTACCCCACTTGAACTAGACTTCTCCCTCGAAGTCCGCTAAAGAAAACAATGTCGGGTAATGCTCGCGCATTTCTGCTTCCGGCTCCCACGTCCACTCGGATCCCCTCCATTATTCCCACCGCACCTTTACTAAAGGTATTTCCTTGTTCCGCAGAATCTTCTTCTTCTTTTCCAAGATAGCTACAGGCCTCTCCACATAGTTCAGGTGCTCATCGACCTGAATGTCATCCAACAATACCACTGCCTCCTGGTCCATGACACACTTTCGCAATTATGAAACATGAAATGTGCTGTGGATCCGGCTAAGTTCCTCTGGAAGCTCTAGCCTATAAGCCACCTTGCCAACCCTGGCAACAATCCTGAACAACCCGATGAATCGGGGACCCAATTTTCCCCTCTTCCCGAAACGGATCACACCCTTCCAGAGTGAGACCTTTAGGAGAACCATGTCACCCACCTGAAATTCCAACTCAGATCGGCGTCGATCGGCATAAATCTTCTGTCGACTCTGAGCGGTCTACAACCACTGCCTAATCTGCTGTATCATCTCGGTAGTTTGTAGAACTACCTCTGTCCGACCAATCACCCTGTGCCCAACCTCGCCCCAACAGACTGGGGTCCTACACATCCGCCCATACAACAGCTCGAAAGGCAGGGCGCCAACACTGGAATAATAGCTGTTATTGTAGGCAAACCCTACAAGCGGTAGGTGGGAATCCCAACTCCCACTGAAATCGATGACGCATGCCCTCAACATATCTTCGAGGGTCTGAATGGTCCGCTCACTCTGCCCATCAGTATGCAGATGGAACGCTGTACTAAAATGCATCCTTGTGCCTAGTTCCTCGTGGAACTTCTGCCAAAAACGGGAAGTGAATCGGACATCCCGATCATAAACTATGGAAACTGGAACCCCATGGCGAGAGACAATCTCGCGGACATATAGGTCGGACAACTTCTCCGCCGACGAACTCTCCCGTGTAGCTAGGAAATGGGCACTCTTGGTCAATCGATCCACGATGACCCATATAGCGTTGAAACCCTTTTCCGTCTTTGGCCACCTTGTGACGAAATCCATCGTAATCCGTTCCCATTTACACATGGGAATCTTCAGGGGCTGCAACTTACCATGCGGCCTCTGGTGCTCGGCCTTAACCATTCTGCAGGTCAAGCACCTTTCAACGTACCAAGCGATATCTCGCTTCATACCAGGCCACCAATAACTCAAACTCAAATCTTGGTACATCTTGGTAGCCCCCGGGTGAATAGAAAATCGAGACTTATGATTCTCCTCCATCACTGTCTGCCTAACTCCTCCGGTCATCGGAACCCAAACTCGACCATATCGGGTCAATAGCCTGCAACTGTCCTAAACAAACCGGGCGCTTTCTCCCTTAATCCTTTCCAATTTCCAGTTCTCCGGTTTCATACCCTCGATCTGAGCATCTCTGACAAAACCCACCAGCGGGGAATCCACTGCTATCCTCATACATCTGGCTGGGGTAGAAGACCCATCTAACTTGCGGCTCAGGGCGTCCGCGACCACATTCGCTTTACCAGGATGGTAAAGGATCTCACAATCATAGTTGTTGACTACATCCAGCAACCTGTGCTGCCTAATATTCAAGTTCGGCTGATCCATAATGTGCCACAAACTCTTGTGATCCGTGTATATCGTACAACGGACCCCGTACAGGTAGTGCCTCCAAATCTTGAGAGCGAAGACCATCGCTCCCAACTCAAGATGGTGTGTGGGGTATCTTGTCTCATGCGGCTTCAACTGCCGCGATGCATAAGCTATCACTCGCCCCCTCTGCATGAGGACTGCCCTAAGCCTGTGATGGACGCATCACAATATACCACGAAATCCTCCACTCCCTCAAGGAGTGTCAACACTGGCGCCTCGCATAACCGTTGCCAGAGGGTCTCACATGCCCTCTGCTGCTCCGGGCCCCACCAGAAATCCACTCCCTTCCTCGTTAGACGAGTGAGGGGTACAACTGTTAGGTTTTATACAAACAATCCTATGTGTGCATGCAACCCTAGTTGGATCTATGTTTTCACTATAAGACATACAACTTTATGAACACAAAATAAAACCCTGGCATGCTTCTATAATTTTCGAAAATTACATAGAAGTGTAGTAAACATACCTTTGTTGTTATATAGCAATAACAACTAGTTTCCTTGATCTCTTGAACTCTCTTGAACTCTTGAAAGCAAGCACCACAATTGTAGTGCCTCTAATGGCTCACAAACACCTTGAAGCAAGAAGGAAACAAAGAGAGAGAAGGGAATGATGCTAATTTCGGCCCTAGGGTTTCCTTGGAATCAAGTGGCCTTAAATTGAAGCATAGGGCATGTATTTATACTATAGGGTGCTAGGGTTTCAGTCAAAACCCTAATGGACAGCTTAGCCACCAAGCAGCCCAAGGAGCCTTATGGAATGAGGCCTTTGGACGAAAATATGATGATCCTTCATCATAATTTCGTTCCCCCTTAGTCCATTAGGTTTCCTAGCCCAAAACTCAACTATCACACATTTGACAGTTTATACCCTTTTATTTAATTAATCTCTTTTAGTCACCAAATTAATTCCTAATTAATTTATGACTAATACTAATTAAATAAATATGATTTCTCCTTTAATATATTATTCTTATAATATATTAATAAATCATAATATCTCCTCTCTCATATCAAATTACCTTGTCAAGTTGCTTTGGTGAAGGCAACCCAAAAGGACCATGCACACTCGGGTCAAGTATATACCAAATATGGTTACTGACTTAGACACTAATCCAACAGTCTCCCACTTGGATAAGTCTAGTAACTATATCTCACGTATAACTTCCGTACCCGATAGCAATCGTAGCTTTCAATAGCCGCTGTCAACTCTGACCAATAATCTGTCCTTCAGATAAGGGATCGTATAATCCTCTGTTCTAGATATCATGCTAACAATACTTATTGTCTAGCATTCTATTTCTTGATTTCTGATTTGTTCGACATAGAACTCAGTTGAACACATCAACTTTATCCTGACCGGGCCCGGCACATAAGTCAAACCAAATCATCAAGTGGCCGAGATATCGCTTTTATCCTCATAGAATAAAAGGAATAGAAAACGTTGACTAATATGCTTTTATCATTTACTAGTTAAACCACACACAATAATACGTTTTATAACATCAAGTTACAGATGCGTTTTCGCATTATCAATGTATAATCAACTAGTAAACAATAACCATATCTCTAGGTTTAAAGATTATATGATATTATCATCTTGCGATCACTTGTGATAACATTCATGAAGTAATACCAGCAAGTGTGGGTCTATTTCAATGCTCAATACAAATTTCATAAGCACTCATAAACTTTGCAGCAAACCTTTGCTATGTCTAAAACTTTTCAGACAATCTACAAACAAATTTATGACAATCTTCCTTCATATCTACTTCCAACATATGAGCGATTGTGAACTGTTCGAATAATCTTATTATTCAGGAAGTCAAAACATGCAAAATCGACACAATAGATAAATAATCAACACAAGATAGAAACTTTCTTATAAATAACACACCTTTATTTAATCATCATTTGTTGAATATGACATTATCTATTACAAGTTTTCTACCTATCTAATCTAAACTAATATCGTCCTTCAGCCCTACGCTCCTAGCGTGCTGCAAATGCTTGACCCTACTCAGTCCCTTTGTAAGGGGATCTGCTGGGTTATCTTCTGACGATACCCTCTTCACAACGAGGAGTCCCTCTTCTACCCGATGTCTAATAAAGTGGTATTTCCTGTCGATATGTCGAGATCTGCCATGATCCCTTGGTTCCTTGGTTAAGGCAACCGCTCCTTCATTATCACAGAAAATTTCCACGGGCTCTTTTATGGATGGCACAACTCCAAGGTCTCCAATGAAGTTCTTCAACCATATAGCCTCCTTTGACGCTTCGCTCGCCGCAATATACTCTGATTCGCACGTTGAATCAGCTACGGTCTCTTGCTTGGAACTTTTCCAAGTCACTGCTCCTCCATTTAGGGTAAAGACCCAGCCTGACTGCGATCGGAAGTTATCCCGATCCGTCTGAAAACTAGCATCACTGTACCCTCGTACCCTTAAGTCATCACTCCCACCGAGGACTAGAAACCATCCCTTGGTCCTCCGAAGGTACTTAAGAATATTCTTAACCGCAATCCAATGTGCCCTACCAGGATTCCCTTGATATCTGCTGACCATGCTTAAAGCGAAGGCCACATCAGGGCGAGTACAAGTCATAGCGTACATGATAGAGCCTACTGCGGAAGCGTAAGGTACTCGGCTCATATCAGCTATCTCTGTCTCTGTACTCGGGCTCTGAGTCTTACTCAGCTTGGTATTGCTTTGGATTGGCAACTCCCCTTTCTTGGAATTTTCCATACTAAAACGCTTTAGTACCTTTTCCAAGTATGTATCCTGACTGAGTCCTATCAGTCTCTTTTCCCTGTTTCTTACTATTCTTATTCCTAGAATATAAGCTGCTTCTCCGAGGTCCTTCATAGCGAAGCATTTCCCAAGCCAGGACTTGACTTCCTGCAAGGTTGGGACATCGTTTCCTATGAGTAGTATGTCGTCGACATACAATACGAGGAAGCTTACTATACTCCCACTGGCTTTGACATACACACAAGATTCATCTTCGCTTCGCAGAAAGCCAAACTCTTTAACCTTCTCGTCAAAACAAAGATTCCATCTGCGAGATGCTTGTTTCAATCCATAAATAGATTTCTCAAGCTTGCATACTCTATTCGGATGCTTCACATCGACAAAACCTTCTAGCTGATTCATATAGACATCCTCAGCCAACTTTCCATTAAGGAAAGCGGTTTTCACGTCCATCTGCCATATTTCATAATCATGAAACGCAGCTATGGCAAGCATCACCCTAATAGACTTTATCTTCGCAACTGGTGAGAAGGTCTCATCATAGTCAACTCCGGGAGTTTGAGTAAAGCCCTTCGCAACCAATCGCGCTTTATAAGTATGCACTTTCCCATCCATGTCCGTCTTCTTCTTGAAGATCCACTTGCACCCGACTGTCTTACGACCCGATACATTATCAACCAAATTCCAAACTTGGTTGTCGTACATGGACTGAATCTCGCTGTCCATAGCCTCTTTCCATTTTGCAGACTCCGGGCCTGCCATGGCTTCCTTATAGCTGCTAGGTTCATCCAAATTTACTAGTGTACTATCACTAATAAATGTATCCCCTTCAGTAGTAATATGAAAACCATAAAACTGGGGTGGAACGCTATCCCTAGTGGAACGTCGAAGAGGTAGGGACTCGTCAATAGGTTCAACAAGAGTTTCCTCCTCAAGTTGAGTGCCAGTGTCCGAGGTTCCTTCATCGCTTTGATCTTGAATTTCTTCAAGTTCAATTTGCCTCCCACTGTCTTCTTGGCTTATTAATTCCCTTTCTCGGAAAACCCCTCTTCTAGCAACGAAGACAACATTGTCACTCGGTCTATAGAAAAGGTAGCCAAAAGACTTCTGCGGATAGCCGATGAAATAACACTTCTCACTGCGAGGTTCTAGTTTGTCGTGAGTCTCTTGTCTTACGAAAGCCTCACAACCCCAAACCTTGATGTGTGCCAACGAGGGAGCCTTCCCTGTCCACATCTCGTGAGGAGTCTTGGAAACCTTCTTAGTGGGAACTAAGTTAAGTATATGGGCGGCAGTCTCTAAGGCATACCCCCAGAAAGCTATTGGTAGCGAAGTCCGACTCATCATAGAACGAACCATGTCCAACAAGGTCCGATTACGTCTCTCAGCCACACCATTCAATTGTGGCGTTCTCGGAGGCGTCAATTGCGAAACGATTCCACATTCTTTTAGATAGTCGTGAAACTCAAGACTTAGGTACTCTCCTCCTCGGTCTGACCGAAGCATCTTGATTTTCCTGCCCAGCTGATTCTCCACTTCATTCTTAAACTCTTTGAACTTTTCAAAGGTTTCCGACTTTTGCTTGATCAAGTAGATATATCCATATCTGCTATAATCATCTGTAAAAGTCACGTAGAAGCGGCAAGCATCCCTTGTGGTGGATCTAAAGGGCCCACACACATCGGTGTGTATGAGATCCAATAAACCCTCACCCCTTTCACAAGTGCCAGTAAAGGGTGACTTGGTCATCTTCCCAAGTAAACAAGACTCACACGTGTCATCGTCCCTAAGGTCGAATGACTCCAACACTCCATCCTTTTGGAGTTGGGCTATGCGTTTCTTGTTGACATTGCCAAGACGACAATGCCACAAGCATGCTTTGTCTAGACTAGTAGACGAATCAATATTCAAAACATTATTTCCAAAATTATCAACAATCATCACTGATTCATAAATCCCATTACAAGGTAATGCATTGAAATAAAAGACACCATTCAAATAAACATTAATAGAACCATTACTATTATCAAAAGAATATCTGAAACCTTGTCTAAACAACCCATGAAAAGAAATAATGTTTCTTGCCATATCTGGCGAATAACAGCAATTCTCTAAATCTATTCCTAACCCATTACTTAACACTAAAGAATAAACACCGACTTTGGTCACAGGCGACGATCTTCTGTTTCCCATAATCAGGTTCATCTTCCCATGCTCCATCTCCCTACTTCTTTTTAGGCCCTGCAAATCAGAACAAATGTGGTAACCACATCCTGTATCAAGAACCCATGAAGTAGCAAATGATGAGTTATTAGATTTAATAGAATACATACCTGCAAATGTGGGCTTGATCTTCCTATCTCTTATGTCCTGCAGATATTGTGGGCAGCTTCGCTTCCAGTGGCCCTTTTGGTGGCAATAGAAGCACTCTGCTTCTTTAAGATCGGAAGAGGGTTTAATGGGGCCTGCTTTGGTCCCACTTGATGACGAACCATCACGGGGTTTCCCCTTATGGTGGCTCTTACATGGAGCCTTCCTCTTTTTACCCTTTCCTTGACCTATCGCCATCACGGGAGCGGCCACAGCAGGCGACGGTGCAACGGATTTGTCTTTGAGGTTGCTCTCAGCAGTCCTTAAGAGTCCTTGGAGCTTGCTCAAGGAGACCTCCTCTTTGTTCATATGGTAGGTCATCCTAAACTGATTGTAGCAGGAGGGCAAGGAGTGGAGGATTATGTCAATAGCCAAATCCTCATCAAACTTAACATTAAGTTTGAGAAGACGATCAACATACCTCTGCATTTTCTGCAAATGAGAGGTTAGGGATTCTCCACTCCCCATCTTAGCGGTGATCATGCTAGTAATGATCTCATAGCGCTCTTGCCTCGCGCTCTGGTGATACCTGTCCAGCAAATCCTGATGCATTTCATATGGATACATGTCCTCATAGGACTTTTGGAGTTCGAGGTTCATGGTGGCCAGCATGATGCAGTGAACTTTCGTGGCATCATGCTCGTGGGCCTCAAAGGCGGCCAGTTCCTCAGGAGTAGCAACATCTGGGATGATCTTCTCAAGCTTTTCATCGAGGACATATTCTTTGTCCTCGTAGCGTGTGATCATGCGAATGTATCTCATCCACTCGTTGAAGTTTGAACCATCAAATGTCACTTTCTGACACAAGTTCATCAATGAGAATGACCCAGAAGCGTTGTTGTTGTTGTTGTTGTTAGCAGACATCTGAAAAAGAAAGGGACAAAGCTTGATTAGAAATGAATCCCTAATTAAACACCCAAATGAGAAATTAGGGCTAGGATCCAACAACATTATTTACAACTTAGAAAGGGATGCCGTACTCTAAAAGTAAATAACTTGAAGGTAAGTGAATGACGATTCACTAATTCTCACCATGAAAAACGAAAAAACAATTTAGGTTTTAAATGTATTGAAAACTCCTAGATCTTTGAGATTCATTGAACTTTTCAATGGCATGTTTAAATCTCGATATGCATTTCACATTTGCGACTGGGATGCCGAGGATCGCAAACAAATTTGTGAATAACCATGCGAATTAACGTGGTGCACTCAACGTCACTATCACCTAATCAATGTGCCGGTAAACCACACACGCTCCATTGATCTATGACAAACATCGAGTCACCCTTCGCTACCTATGTCATTCCCAAATTGATGTGCCGGTTAACCACACACGCTCCATCAACGTTTGACAAGGGTACGAAGTGTAATTCCATGGATTAGCATCATTTTCACATTTTACCCTAAAGTAACTAAGAGTGGGAATTTGTAAAACAATGTAGTTACTTTAATATTTCCATTATACTTTTAATGAGGAATTAAGTGCCCTATCCTATCCGTTTGGCTAACGACCCTCCACCAGTCAAGCAAGCGGTAGATGTGAGTGTACATCCATTAAGCGCCATTTTATAGGCAGCAACCTTATACCCACCTTATAGACCGGCTTCGTGAATGAGGCCTACTAGCGATAAGACTAGCTTATTCTTATACATATATAATAATTAATCTTATAATATCATAATTGTATAAGGGTGTATTTTAAAGCATTTCAAAATACTAGTATCTTAATGTGTATTTAAAATTTTCGAATATTAAGGCTATTTAATTTAAAAATTTTAAACACCAAGAAAACTTCGATTTAATAATTATCAAAATTAAACAATTAATTTGAACTATTAAATCTTTAAGGTTTATCATAAAATTAAATTATTAATTTAATTAATCCTTTTATCCCCTAGATTTTTTTAAATATATGGAAAGGATAATACAAGATCTTCAATTATCTAGTTTAAACAATTAAATGGATAATCATAAAGATAGCAATATCCAAATCCCTAAAATCTTGGGATCTTATCTTGGGGGGCAAGGGAATTTCGAAATCCCTAGGGTTTCATAACCCTAATTTCGAAATTTGGAGGCTAGGCAAAAAGAGTTTAAGAACCCTATAAAAAAAAATCGCCAACTAGGGTTTTGCAACCCTAATTTGCGAAAATCACCAAGCCTTAGGGTTTACTTGCCATAAACCCTAATATGTCAAATTCATAATATGCATCAAATCCAATTGAAAACAAAAAACCAATGGCTCTGATACCACTGTTAGGTTTTATACAAACAATCCTATGTGTGCATGCAACCCTAGTTGGATCTATGTTTTCACTATAAGACATACAACTTTATGAACACAAAATAAAACCCTGGCATGCTTCTATAATTTTCGAAAATTACATAGAAGTGTAGTAAACATACCTTTGTTGTTATATAGCAATAACAACTAGTTTCCTTGATCTCTTGAACTCTCTTGAACTCTTGAAAGCAAGCACCACAATTGTAGTGCCTCTAATGGCTCACAAACACCTTGAAGCAAGAAGGCAACAAAGAGAGAGAAGGGAATGATGCTAATTTCGGCCCTAGGGTTTCCTTGGAATCAAGTGGCCTTAAATTGAAGCATAGGGCATGTATTTATACTATAGGGTGCTAGGGTTTCAGTCAAAACCCTAATGGACAGCTTAGCCACCAAGCAGCCCAAGGAGCCTTATGGAATGAGGCCTTTGGACAAAAATATGATGATCCTTCATCATAATTTCGTTCCCCCTTAGTCCATTAGGTTTCCTAGCCCAAAACTCAACTATCACACATTTGACAGTTTATACCCTTTTATTTAATTAATCTCTTTTAGTCACCAAATTAATTCCTAATTAATTTATGACTAATACTAATTAAATAAATATGATTTCTCCTTTAATATATTATTCTTATAATATATTAATAAATCATAATATCTCCTCTCTCATATCAAATTACCTTGTCAAGTTGCTTTGGTGAAGGCAACCCAAAAGGACCATGCACACTCGGGTCAAGTATATACCAAATATGGTTACTGACTTAGACACTAATCCAACAGTACAACAACGTTGGAGAAATCACGAATAAATCTCCGATAATACCCTGCTAAGTCTAGAAAACTCCTTATGTCTGAGGGAGATTTTGGAGTCTCCCACTGCATAACCGCCTCCACCTTGGCCGGATCGACCAAAATCCCATCATGATTATCGAGATGTCCTAGGAACTGAACCTCCCGCAACAAGAACTCACACTTCGAGAACTTGGCGTAAAGCCGCTCTCGTCGCAGCACCTCCAACAACTCCCTGAGGTGCTCCTCATGCTGCTCTCGGGTCTTGGAATACACCAAGATATCATCTATAAACACAATGACTGAGCGATCGAGCATCGGTCTGCAGACTCAGTTCATCAGATCCATGAACACTGCTGGCGCGTTGGTGAGTCCTAATGGCATCACCACGAACTCATAATGACCATAACGAGTCCAGAACGTGGTCTTCTCCACATCTTCCTCCATCACCATGACCTGGTGGTAACCTGATCTCAAATCAATCTTTGAAAACCAAGATGCACCCTGCAGCTGGTCGAAAAGAACATCTATCCTTGGGAGCGGATAACGGTTCTTCACAAATAACTTATTCAACTCCTTATAGTCAATGCACATCCTGTGCGAACCATCATTCTTCCTGAAAAGGAGGATCGATGCTCCCCAGGGTGAGCTACTCGGACGAATAAACTGCTTACCCAACAGTTCCTGCAACTAAGATGACAACTCCTGCATCTCTGGCGGTGCCAAATGGTACGACGCCTTGGCGATAGGGGCCGCACCTGGCACTAGATCAATCCTAAGCTCAACCTGCCTCACCGGAGGCACTCCAGGTAACTCCTCTGGAAATACATCAGCAAACTCTCTAAACACAGGGACCTCTGAAACTGAGAGCTGCTCTCTAACCCGCGTATCTACCACATACGCCAAATAACCGGCACATCCATGCTGAATATACTGTTGAGCCCTGACTGTCGAACATAACCCTGATCCCGACCTGGTGCCCTCACCATATACCACCATTTCTCCCCCACTTGGGGTTTGAACCACCACCCGCTGTCCCTCCCAATTGATCATGGCGCCAAAACGGCTAAGCCAATCCATTCCTACAATCACGCATACATCCCCCATGGGGATAGGAATCAAATCTATCGGGAAAGACACCCCGGAAATCTCCAAATCGCATCCTCGATAGACCAAAGAAGCATAAACCCCGTGCTCGTTGGCGATCGAAACTCGCAACAGACACTCAAGATCATATATCAGCACACTGAACCCCCTAGAGAAGGTCTGAGACACGAACGAACGACTCGCCCTCGAGTCAAATAAAACCAAAGCAGGTAAAGAATTTACTAAGAACGTACCAACAACCACATCTGGTGCTGCCTTGGCTTCCTCGGCCGTGAGCTGGAAGGCACGACCCTGAGCCTTCAGAGGCTCCATCTTGACTGGCCTCCCATCTCCAATCCTCACAGTAGCCGACACAGAACCATGCGCCGGCTTGGCGGCGAGCTGCGGACAGTTGGTCTTCACATGACCAACCTGATAACAATGGTAACAAATCCTCATATCTGCTGGACGGGCATATTGACGGCAGTCCCTAGCATAGTGCCCCTCCTTGCCATATTTGTGGCACCACCTCCTGCTCGACAAACCCCTGAATGAGCCTTGCCACACTTTCCACAAGTGCGGCTCTGATGACCCCCGGACCGTGTATCAGCGGTCTTTGACCACTTAGGCGCCGGTTGAGACTGTGCCGGTGCCTGATGCTACTCCTTCAGCTGCAGATCAATCTCCAACTCACGCCGCCGCGCAGCTTCCTGTAGGTCCAGGAGGGTATCACATCGCTGAGTTGACACAAGTTGTCGAATATCAGTCGTGAGCATACTCAGATAACGAGTCATCTGAGACTGCTATGAAGCAAACTCCAAGAAAAACATAGCCCTCTCCGTGAACATATGGGTAATCTCTATCACAGACTCCCCATCCTATCTCAAGGTCAAAAACTCTTGAGCAAGCCACTCCCCTTCCATGCGCGGAACGTAGCGAGTGCGAAACACATCCCGAAACTGCTCCCAGGTAATAGCAGTCCTCTGATCATCAGTATACGACCCAGTCGTCAGCCTCCATCAGTCCTTCGCCCCAAGCCTCAGCAGGTTCAGGGCACACCTGACCTTCTGGTCAGCAGGGCATGAACTTGTGAAGAAACACCCCTCCACATCAGATAACCACCTCATAGCCCGAATAACATCCTGTGTACCATCAAATGTCAGGCGCTTCGTATTGTTGAAGTCTCGGTATTGGAAACCCTGTCGGCTCCTCCTCCTCCAACCCCTGCAGCAGTTACAGCCGAAGTGGCTGCAGCGGCAACAGTCTCTGCTAGAGTGCCATACCGCTCATCAAAATACTCAACCATCGCGGTCTTAATCGACCCAAACATCTCTGGTAGCTGCGCTCGAAACGCAGCAGCAATCTCATCGTGCATGATCTCCTGAATTCGGGCATCCAACTCCTCAGTCCCTATCTGAACCACAGGCTCAGGTGCTACCGGCACCTCCAATCCTCCTTCTCCTGACCCTGATCCTGATCCTGATCCTAATCCGGACCACGAAGCAACACGTCTCATCACCACCATACTCGTAGACACACTCAATGTCTCAGACAGATCATATAATGACGGAAGACCAATTACCCTCAATCCCTAGGGGTTGTGACTTCCTTGATATGTGTATGAGTCCTGTGCTTTTAGTAGTATGAGCCCTACTACCTTCCACACCTACCCATATTTGTCTCAAGTATCACCACAACGCCCTAAACTGTATTTAACATAATATGCGCTCAACACTCACTAACAAGGGACATCGCCTAACTAGTAACTGATCCTGCACTTCCGCACCACTCACACATCCATGAAACTTCCATCATCCCCTGCAGCACTATTGTACAATGGCTGCACATAGCGCTGGACTCGATAGACTTTCGAATATCCGATCCTACACTAAGGTCGAATCGGACATTCTCAGGCTATAAGATCTTGACTATCCACAGCCGTGGTGCATACACTAAACATCTACAGTTATGATGTCAATCCCATATACAAGAAACCCTAGGTTAATAGGTATCATACAATCAGGCCAATCTATCATCTGATTCCTGAAAATATGTAGCCTAACACTAGCATGATGTTCTAACATATTAGAATATCAAATAACTTTATGGTATTTTGGGGCTTACTTACAGGCTCTGACTGATCGTACCCTCTGCATCCTCCATCCTTTATTTTGAAAACCATTTTAAAAACTTATTTTCCAAAATTCTCCTTGGTTTGAGACTGGATTCACACGAGTGTTCCTCCAATTCACTCAAACAAAGGCTCTGATACCAACTTGTAATACCCATAAAATTTACGCCAAATTTAAACTTTTAATACCAAAAAAAGAGTCAAATAGTAATTTTTTTTTACAAAACGTTTCCAATTATTTTATCATCAGAGTGTCCCAAAATAGATCATGAGGATGAGGAGCGGTACGGTCACGCCTTCGCCTTCCCTCGCTCTCCTGAAGTACCTGAAACAATAAACTGAAAACTGTAAGCCTGAGGGCTTAGTAAGCAACCCCCAAAATACCAATGCCACACTAGCAGAAGCCATAGCCATAACGATCAATCATACAACATACATATTGGGCCATCGGCCAGACTGGTCTGCCCTACTGGGCCTTCAGTCTATCTGAATCTATAACAAGCCTTCGGCATGATTGGTCCGCCGTGTGGGCCTACGGTCTCGCCGGACCACTCAGAGGGTGTGTTGGCCTTCAGCACAAAGCATGACCGCCTTAACCCATCCAACCAGCAACTAACCATGTACGCATACGATCATATACTAGCACATACATATAGCAAACATATCTATCTCAATTACCATTAATCATAGAGTTTCACTTGTAACTAGAGCATTGACCTAACAGGTCACCATCATACCAATCCATACGGATCATAAAAGCATATCATGCTATCTATCCTGATTTCGATATAACAGATTAGAATCGTATGCAACATACTATGACAACCGATCCAACCGATCTCTAGCATAACAACCATCCTAAACAGGATGAATTCTAACATGGAAATCACATAACACCCATCCTAAACTAGGAAAAATCTATCTTGGCAATAACAAAGCAACCATCCTAGACCAGGATGTGAATCATAAAGGGTCGGCCTTAGTGCCGTAGACCCTATCGATATAGTGAGGATAACTCACCTCGCAGATGTCGATTGAAATGAAAACCCCAACTATTGGATTAATTGACATCGGCTCCACCACCTATAACCATAGCACAATATACTCATAAGTTCTTACTCTTATGAGACACCCCATAACCCCTTAGTAATTCCTGATCAAGGTCAGAGTCCTCAGTCAAGGTCAACAGTCCATGTTTGTCACACCCCCAAACCAGAATGGCGGAAACATTCGGGGGTGGATGACTTCACGTAATATCACAACCATTGAATATTGTAAAGAAAGTAACACAACCATCACATATATAATGAAAACGTATGTTGTTGCGTTATACATAATAGCAAAAGAATATTACAATGAAATGATAAATGTTCAATAATAAAACATCTTTAGTGTTTCCTTCTCCAAAAGCTGGTAGTTACCTGTATTACTGATTCCCTGAGAAATACAAGTGGTTTCGAAAAAGTGTCAACAATTAAGTTGGTGAGTTCATAAGTGTTTTGCATTGAAAAGTATGCCCTTTTTGATAGTAAATCGATGAACGAGGTTTTCAGAAAATCCAATATTTTCTATAAATGATTTGAAAAGTCTCCCGTGTTGGAGTGCATTAGTGTTTTCCATGCTTGAATAATAGTGATAACATTTCTATTAACAATAAAATGGAAAACTGAAATGCATGTATGAATCTCGTAAATCTAACTTGTTTCTATACTTTTATGTGAGTTTTATAACCATGCTAATGACATTGTTGGCCTGTAACAACGTTCTTCAGGCGTTGGAACTGTTATGACATTTGTCACCCCAGGCCTGCCGGCCTAGCTGTAGCTAACAGCTTAGGTGTGGGATTGTCAATCCCGTATAGATCTATACACAAGTATCACGCTCCCCCTACAAGGGATTATGGTATATAATACAGGACTTAATAATGCATACTCGAACGTACGTGAAGCTGTCTCACATTACTAGGTATAAACAGATTTACGATGATAAATGACTGTACTTCTTTTGAAAGCATTTCATTTGTCGAGATGTATATGTAAAATGTATGAATCACTTGAATACTATGCTCATTATAGTTTGTCAAAAGTATGTTCCCATTTAGTAATAACAACTTGGTGATATAATATCCCTTTAAAACATAAAGTTATTTTTGTATCAACACTCTATAAGAATGATATTATAAAAATAATACTTTGATTTGTAATGTACTTGTATTCCCCCCCTAAAACGTGAAAAGAATTGAAAAGTAGGGTTATGAACTCACTCGTTTCGAAGAGAGAGGCTAGGGTTGAGCAGAACTTCGTCCGCGGATGGTTGCGTCGTCGGGCTCTTCGGGGATCTCTGCAGCGTAAATCTTTCGTCGGGGCTCGAGTGCGGAAACCGAGGTCGTCGGGATAGCTTCTTATGCTTGGAAGTGTGTGAGAGTTACTGAGGATTTGAGAAAGGTGTGCAAAGACTCGAGCTCATGCCATCTATTTATAGTGCTGGAAAACCCCGTACGCGGCGCGTAATCTTGGAGTACGCGGGGCGTAATATGGCGTCATGGCTTACGACTCGGGTCTAGCTAAGCGTAGCTTGGGCGGGCCGATGGGACTCGACTCTGGGTCTAGTACGCGGGGCGTACTCCCAGAGTACGCGGGGCGTAATCCCTGCTTCCGACTTCTAAATTCCGTAACTTTCGCGTACGATCTCCGTTTTTCGCGTTCTTTATATCCACGCGTAGGTGAGATTATGCTCTACAATTTTCATTTAGACTCCGTCGGCTAGTTTTGACTTTATTTTTAATGATATATTTTTAATAGGCCGGGCCTCCTAAAGTTCGATAAAAATTCATAGGTTCTTTATTCGGCGTCGGTTTTCGTTTGTCTTTTTATTGTTTTATTACTACTGAGGAGATCTTCAACTTTCGTTTAGGTTGCGTTAGCTAAATAACACTCGATCTTCAATCCGAGTTTTTAGCCCTCTACTACCGTTACGAAACTTTGAAAATTCGTAACTTCTTCATACGATGTCCAATTTGGGCGGTCTTTTTATGCACGTTCACCTTTCAACGAGATCCACGACTTTTGTTTAGATACTTAAGGCTTAAAATGCATTTTATTGAGATTCTACTTTTTACGTCAAATAATGTTTTAACGTCGCGTCGTAAATATACGAGTGGTTATAATTTCTTCAATATAACCCGGTTTTGAGTGTTCTTTATGTTTTTGGAAACCTTGGCATGATATCTAATATTCGATGCATCCCAACTTAGATACTTGAACACTTTTATTTTCGAGGTTAATTTCGTTGTACTTAGCTTTCGAGCGTTACAATGCTTTTGGAAAAATATAGGGTTGTCACATCATCCCCCTGTTAAGGGAATTTCGTCCCGAAATTTACTCTAAGATAGCGTTTACAGTTTTGGAAAAAGATGCGGGTACTTTTGTTTCATCTGATCTTCGCGTTCCCAGGTGTATTCAGGTCCTCGCTTGGCGTTCCAGCGGACCTTTACAATGGGTATGCGGCTTTGTTTAGTCCTTTTGATTTCCCGATCCATGATCTCTACTGGTTCCTCCACAAACTGGAGGTTTTCATTTATTGCAATTTCGTCTAGAGGGACGACAAGGGTCTCGTCGGATAAGCACTTCTTCAGATTCGATACGTGAAAGGTGGGGTGTACGTTGTGGAGTTCCTGAGGTAGTCTAAGTTTGTAGGCCACTGGACCGATCCTGGCAAGGATCTCGAATGGTCCGATGTATCTAGGGTTCAGTTTTCCACGTCTTCCGAAGCGTATTAAGCCTTTCCAAGGTGAGACCTTGAGTAGGACATGGTCTCCAACTTGGAATTCCAAGGGTTTGCGTCTCTTATCTGCGTAACTCTTTTGTCTATCTCTTGATGCTTTTAGACGTTCTCGGATTTGAACAATTTTCTCCGTAGTCTCCCTTATGATTTCTGGTCCAGTGAGCGTGTTGTCAGTTGCTTGTCCTTTTGCTAGTTGCGTGTCCCCCACTTCGGCCCAGCACAAAGGTGACCTGCATTTGCGGCCATAAAGGGCTTCGAACGGGGCAGCCTTGATGCTGGTGTGGTAGCTATTGTTGTACGAGAACTCGACCAATGGTAGATGTGTGTCCCATGCTTTGCCAAAATCGATTACGCAAGCTCTCAGCATGTCTTCTAGGGTTTGTATAGTTCTCTCGCTCTGGCCGTCGGTTTGTGGGTGATAAGCGGTACTCATGTCTAGCCTTGTCCCCAAAGCTTTTTGTAACGACTGCCAGAACCTTGAGGTGAATCTACTATCTCGGTCCGAGATAATGGATATGGGCACACCATGCAGTCGTACAATTTCTCTGAGGTATGTCCTTGTTAACTTCTCCAATTTATCCGTCTCTTTGATCGGTAGGAAATGCGCTGACTTAGTTAACCTGTCGACAATTACCCAAATGGTGTCGAGTCCGCTTGTTGTCTTGGGTAATTTTGTTATGAAATCCATGGTTATCCGCTCCCACTTCCATTCAGGTATTTCTGGTTGTTGTAATAAACCCGAGGGCTTCTGATATTCCACCTTGACCTTGGCACATGTCAGGCATTTGCTTACGTAGGTAGCAATTTCGGCTTTCATGTTTTGCCACCAGTACATTTTCTTGAGATCGAGATACATCTTATCGGAGCCGGGATGTATGGAGTATCGTGTTTTATGGGCTTCGTCCATAACGATTTCTCTGAATCCACCAAACTTCGGTATCCAAATTCGATCCATGAAATAACGAATTCCGTTGTTCTTGGTCTCAAGGTTCTTATCCATTCCTCTTAGGGCTTCTCCTGTCACATTTTCGGATTTCAAGGCTTCTATTTGGGCTTCCTTGATTTGCGTGAACAAGTGTGAATGGATTGTCATAGTTAGGGATTTCACTCGGCGACCTGAGTACTCCTTCCGACTGAGTGCATCAGCCACTACATTAGCCTTTCCGGGGTGATATCGAATTTCGCATTCATAATCACTAAGTAGTTCTACCCATCGCCTCTGTCTCATGTTGAGTTCTTTCTGATTTAGGATATGTTGGAGGCTTTTATGATCAGTGAAGATGGTACATTTTGTGCCGTAGAGATAGTGTCTCCATATCTTCAGAGCGAAGACGACTGCTCCTAGCTCAAGATCATGCGTTGTGTAGTTCACTTCGTGCGTCTTTAGTTGCCTTGAGGCGTAGGCGATGACCTTCCCTCTTTGCATTAAGACACACCCAAGTCCTTGGTTTGATGCATCACAATAGACCACGAAGTCCTCCGTTCCCTCTGGCAAGGTTAGGATGGGCGCACTACATAAGGCTCGCTTTAGTGTTTGAAATGCACCGTCTTGTTTTTCTCCCCAGTCGAAGGTCACATTCTTCTGGGTTAGGGTGGTAAGTGGCTTGGCAATCTTTGAAAAGTTCGGTATGAATCTTCGGTAATACCCGGCGAGTCCCAAAAATTGCCGGATTTCTGTAGGGGTTCTTGGAGTAGTCCAATTATCTATTGCCTTTATCTTGGAAGGATCCACGTGTATTCCTTCTTTGCTTACAACATGTCCTAGGAAATCCACTTCCCGAATCCAAAATTCGCATTTGGAAAATTTTGCGTAAAGTTTCTCTGCCCTTAATGTTTCCAGTACTTGGCGGAGGTGTTTGCTGTGTTCTTCCTGGCTTCTTGAATAGATGAGTATATCATCTATGAACATGATCACGAACTTGTCCAGGAAAGGACGACATACTCGGTTCATCAAGTCCATGAACACTGCTGGAGCATTCGTCAATCCGAAGGGCATTACCACAAATTCGTAGTGACCATAACGTGTTCGGAAAGCCGTTTTGGGGATGTCTCCTTCCAGTACTCGTAGTTGGTGATAACCAGACCTTAGATCGATCTTTGAGAAGTAGCTTGCCCCCTGCAGTTGGTCGAATAGATCGTCTATGCGCGGTAAGGGATATCGGTTCTTGATCGTGAGTTTGTTTAGCTCCCGATAATCGATGCACATGCGAAAGGATCCGTCCTTCTTCTTCACAAATAGGAATGGCGCTCCCCATGGTGAGAAACTTGGTCTGATGAATCCCTTGCTCAGCAGCTCGTTTAATTGACTGGATAGTTCCTGCATCTCGGCTGGGGCTAAACGGTACGGCGACTTTGCTACAGGGGTAGCCCCGGGGATTAAGTCGATTCTGAACTCGACTTGACGTTCAGGTGGGATTCCTTGAAGATCTTCTGGGAAAATATCCGGGAAGTTGCAGACTTCCGGAATATCTTTAATGTTTTTCGATTCTCGTTTCTTGTCTACTACGTGGGCTAGAAAGGCATGATATTCCTTACGAAGATACTTTTGTGCTTTAATACAGGAAATGATTTGTAAACTTGAACTAGGTTTGTCGCCATAAATGACAAGAGTTTCACCGTTTGGCAGATTTAAGCGAACAGCCCTTTCGTGGCAAAGGATATCGGCATGGTGAAGGCTCAACCAGTCCATACCGATGATGACATCGAAACTTCTTATGGAAATGGGCATAAGATCGACTTGAAACAAGTGCTCGTTTAAATTTAGTGTGCACCCTACGTATAAATCGTTTGCGTGTTCTGTTTTACCGTTTGCCATTTCTACAGTGAATATTTTACTGAGTGGTTGGGGTTTTTTGAATAAGTAGGTGTTTGAATTTATGACTCACAAAACTTCTCTCCGCACCGCAGTCAAAAAGTATGCATGCATAAGTGTTGTTGAGTAGAAACGTACCCGTAACCACCGTGGGGTCCGCTATCGCTTCTCTCTGTCCTACTGCCAGCACTCTCCCCACACCGCCAATATTCCTTTCCTTGGGACAATCCCTCCTGAAGTGTCCAGTCTCTCCGCACCCATAACACGCCCGACTTATCCCAGTTCCAGGAACCTGAGTAATTGGTCGTGCCGGTGCTTTACAGAAACGGGTTGTGTGCCCTTTCCTGTCACAGTTCTTGCAGTGCATCTCGCGACAAATACCATGGTGATGGTAGTTGCACTTGCCGCACTTGGGCAGAATCCCTGCATATGGTTTTGTTGGTGCAGAGGTAGCAGGAGTTGTGGTGGGGGTAGTAGCAGCATGAACTGTAACCATTTGTTTCTTTGAAGGTTCTTGTGAAGTTTGCCCCTTCCTTTTGTTCCAAAATTTCTTCTTGTTGTTGTTGTTGGCATTGATTTCATTGTTGCTGTTCCCTTTGGTTGGTTCAGCCATAATCGCCGCGACTCCTTGACAGACACCATGATCAACAAGAGATTGCGCTAGTTCCTTGGCGCTGGCGAAAGTCAAGGGTCTGGAAGCTAGCACACTTCCTCGAAGTTGGGGTGATAGTCCCCAAATGTATCTCTCAACCTTCTGGCTCTCCAGGGTTAACATTCCTGGGCAAAGTGTTATTAAGTCACTGAACCTGTTGGTGTAGCCAGCTATGTCCGATCCTACCATCGAGAGGTTCCACAGTTCCTGTTCAAGCTTCTGAATCTCGCCTCTTGGACAGTATTCTCGAAGGAGCATTCTTTTCAGGTTTTCCCAACCCATGGAGTTTGCCACCACCAGGGTTAGTGTCTGGACGTGGCCGTTCCACCATGTCAGGGCGCGTTCAGAGAAAGTAAAAGCGGCGAACTTTACTTTGCTTTCTTCAGGACATGCACAGATTTCGAATACAGCTTCTGTTTTCTCTATCCATTGAGATAGAGCCAATACTCCCCCAGTCCCGCAAAAGGGAATAGGTTTTCCGTTGGTGAAGTCTTTGTAAGTGCATACCCCTGAACGGCTTTGACCTTGGCCATTTGTAAAACTGTTTGTTCCTCCCCCCGATCCGTTGTTGCTCATTTGAGCCATTGCTGCAGTTACAGCAGCGGTTACAGCAGTCTGGAACATAACGGTGTCCATAATTGGAGGAGGTGGTGGAGGTGGTGTTGAAGTTGAGTTTCTGCGTGTTGATCTACGAGGAGGCATGTTCTGGTAGAGAAAAATAAGAATGAATACTATAAGTTTCTAATGTTTTGACAATCGTGTGTTAGTTGTTATTTGTTTTGACTTTAGTTTATGGTTTCAAGGTAGGCATAGAAATTTAGAACTCGTAATTTTTGAGAGGTATATAATAAGAAATATTTCATATTCATTCATATAGGTCACACTTGAGGTGTGTTACATTACATATCTTGTTCGGGAAAAATTTGATCTTCCTAGAGATCTCCGATTGCAGATACTAAAGGGAAATAAGGGAAAAACTTTTATCCGAGATCCTAATCTATAACAAAATTGTTGGGCATCGAACAATCTCTACTTGCGGCGTTTGGAGCTAGACTCGGCATCCGACCGTTTGACTCCCATCAGTCGCCTCTCGAGATCTGCTTGTTGTTCCTTCATTCCTCTTATTTCTGCCAGAGCCACTATCATTTGGTTCTGAAGTGTTCCCGTGTAAATTTGGGTATTTTCATGTAGTCCTTCCAAACGGCGGATGTCAGCGGCGTTACCTTGGGTAGCAGCATTGATTTCACGGACTCTGGCTGCTTGTTGATCCGCCTGGTAGTTCTGGTTAGCTATAGCATTCACGACGACAGGAAGTGCTCGATCTGCTGAGCCTCCCCCACTGACGTTGTAAAAATCCCGACACATGCCGAATGGAGGGCGTACACCTTGTTGGCGGCTCCAGTAGTAGAGGTGGCTGCCCCAGATGGGGATGGGTCCCGGTTGATCTGGTCTGATTACGGGAGGATGAGGGATGGGAGGGTCGTACACTTCTGGCTCGGAGTCTGTCCCGCTAGAAATCTCCACGATCTCTTCGTCGACTTCGAACTCCTCTCCGACTTCGACTTCGAATTCTTCCTCGACCTCTTCTTCGATTTCCTCTGGGTCTTCCTCCGGGTCTTCTTCTATCCAACCGCCGTTGCCTTGGTTTGGGTAGTAGGGATCTCCTGGTAAATGGAACCCGGCCATTTGTCTGTACTAGGATAGATGTATGAGAACGTTATAAGAAAAGAAATTTCTATTTTAGCGACTTATTATTTTTAACTATAATTTTTATTGTACAACTATTTTTATTAATACTTCTATACTATTTCAACTTGGCGAAACTAGAACAATTTTGTATTTGGTAAGTTTTCGGCTTGTTGTCCACTACGACCATTCCTCGACGTACGTTGGTCAGATCCAGGATAAATATAGTTGATCAGGCTATATTTATTCTCGACATGATTACATACCCCGAGGCTCAATCGTAGTGTCGTAACTTGCCGCAATACTTTTTAGTAAAACTTGTTATGATACGAGATTTATGCATGCTTGTAAAAATGCATATCTTTAAAAGAAAGTATTTTGTTCATGAAAATGTTTCATCAGAGGGTTTTTGGTCCCCTTTGCATTTATAGTTTGTATATCGTATGTGGTTCGATATACTTAGTTCACTATAAACAATGCTCTGATACCAATCTGTCACACCCCCAAACCAGAATGGCGGAAACATTCGGGGGTGGATGACTTCACGTAGTATCACAACCATTGAATATTGTAAAGAAAGTAACACAACCATCACATATATAATGAAAACGTATGTTGTAGCGTTATACATAATAGCAAAAGAATATTACAATGAAATGATAAATGTTCAATAATAAAACATCTTTAGTGTTTCCTTCTCCAAAAGCTGGTAGTTACCTGTATTACTGATTCCCTGAGAAATACAAGTGGTTTCGAAAAAGTGTCAACAATTAAGTTGGTGAGTTCATAAGTGTTTTGCATTGAAAAGTATGCCCTTTTTGATAGTAAATCGATGAACGAGGTTTTCAGAAAATCCAATATTTTCTATAAATGATTTGAAAAGTCTCCCGTGTTGGAGTGCATTAGTGTTTTCCATGCTTGAATAATAGTGATAACATTTGTATTAACAATAAAATGGAAAACTGAAATGCATGTATGAATCTCGTAAATCTAACTTGTTTCTATACTTTTATGTGAGTTTTATAACCATGCTAATGACATTGTTGGCCTGTAACAACGTTCTTCAGGCGTTGGAACTGTTATGACATTTGTCACCCCAGGCCTGCCGGCCTAGCTGTAGCTAACAGCTTAGGTGTGGGATTGTCAATCCCGTATAGATCTATACACAAGTATCACGCTCCCCCTACAAGGGATTATGGTATATAATACAGGACTTAATAATGCATACTCGAACGTACGTGAAGCTGTCTCACATTACTAGGTATAAACAGATTTACGATGATAAATGACTGTACTTCTTTTGAAAGCATTTCATTTGTCGAGATGTATATGTAAAATGTATGAATCACTTGAATACTATGCTCATTATAGTTTGTCAAAAGTATGTTCCCATTTAGTAATAACAACTTGGTGATATAATATCCCTTTAAAACATAAAGTTATTTTTGTATCAACACTCTATAAGAATGATATTATAAAAATAATACTTTGATTTGTAATGTACTTGTATTCCCCCCCTAAAACGTGAAAAGAATTGAAAAGTAGGGGTATGAACTCACTCGTTTCGAAGAGAGAGGCTAGGGTTGAGCAGAACTTCGTCCGCGGATGGTTGCGTCGTCGGGCTCTTCGGGGATCTCTGCAGCGTAAATCTTTCGTCGGGGCTCGAGTGCGGAAACCGAGGTCGTCGAGATAGCTTCTTATGCTTGGAAGTGTGTGAGAGTTACTGAGGATTTGAGAAAGGTGTGCAAAGACTCGAGCTCATGCCATCTATTTATAGTGCTGGAAAACCCCGTACGCGGCGCGTAATCTTGGAGTACGCGGGGCGTAATATGGCGTCATGGCTTACGACTCGGGTCTAGCTAAGCGTAGCTTGGGCGGGCCGATGGGACTCGACTCTGGGTCTAGTACGCGGGGCGTACTCCCAGAGTACGCGGGGCGTAATCCCTGCTTCCGACTTCTAAATTCCGTAACTTTCGCGTACGATCTCCGTTTTTCGCGTTCTTTATATCCACGCGTAGGTGAGATTATGCTCTACAATTTTCATTTAGACTCCGTCGGCTAGTTTTGACTTTATTTTTAATGATATATTTTTAATAGGCCGGGCCTCCTAAAGTTCGATAAAAATTCATAGGTTCTTTATTCGGCGTCGGTTTTCGTTTGTCTTTTTATTGTTTTATTACTACTGAGGAGATCTTCAACTTTCGTTTAGGTTGCGTTAGCTAAATAACACTCGATCTTCAATCCGAGTTTTTAGCCCTCTACTACCGTTACGAAACTTTGAAAATTCGTAACTTCTTCATACGATGTCCAATTTGGGCGGTCTTTTTATGCACGTTCACCTTTCAACGAGATCCACGACTTTTGTTTAGATACTTAAGGCTTAAAATGCATTTTATTGATATTCTACTTTTTACGTCAAATAATGTTTTAACGTCGCGTCGTAAATATACGAGTGGTTATAATTTCTTCAATATAACCCGGTTTTGAGTGTTCTTTATGTTTTTGGAAACCTTGGCATGATATCTAATATTCGATGCATCCCAACTTAGATACTTGAACACTTTTATTTTCGAGGTTAATTTCGTTGTACTTAGCTTTCGAGCGTTACAATGCTTTTGGAAAAATATAGGGTTGTCACAATGTTGACCATAACTCGCCGAGTGCACTCGGCCACTCGCCGAGTCCATGGAGCACATTCCAACTCGCCGAGTCATCGGAGTGACTAATAGAGTTCCTTCGAATCCCAGTAAATCCTTAAGGGCCACCCGTCGAGTTTCCTCCTTGCAACTTGATGGGTACACACGCATGCTTACCCAAGGGAAAAGACATCCGACTCGCCGATTTTTTCTTCAACTCGTCGAGTTTTATGGTGATCTTCATCGGACTCGCCGAGTTGTTCATCCTACTCGCTGAGTTTAATGACCATCTTCATGTGACTCGCCGAGTTCAGTCTTGAGACATGCTGAGTCCATCCAGTCCTCTTTCCATACAGACTTGATTTGAGCCATGCAGCGGGTCCAAATCACAGATCCAAGCTTCTAGGGCATACTTACCACGTAAAGTTGCAAACTTTACGTGCATGCATGGTTATAAAGGCTCCAAATGTCTATTTTAAGTTCTTCATGGAGCTTCTAGTCCAAGAGGGACTCCAAACACAACCAATACGGCAACTTTATGACTCTTGCTTCCAAGGAGGGTCCAGATCTGAAGTCACAACTTTAGATCTAGCCCATAGCTCAACATCCCAACTTGAAAATCCATAAAAAGCCCTAGAATCAACCAAAGGGAAGAAAAGGAAGTAAGAATTGTACTTTGATACCTTCAAACGATGCTAGGTAAGGCAAAAACCTGCTTCCCACTCCTTTCTTGCTTCCATTTCCTTTGCACTCTTAGCTTCCTTCCTCCAAGATCCTCTTTCCCAAGCTTCAAACCCATACCAAAGCACACACACACACGAATTAGGGATTCAAGGGCTCTCAAAGAATGCAAGGACGCCCAAAGGAGGTTGAGGCTCCTTTAAATAGGGGTGCAAACCCCGGGATTTAGGGTTTCATTTGCCAGCTCCTGCTCGCCGAGTCCCAATAGTGGACTCGTCGAGTTGGTCACTAAACACGTGTTCTCACCCTGCTGGTACTCGACGAGTAGGTCAACCAACTCGTCGAGTAGAGCCTCATCCCTAAATTCTTAATTAATTAATACCTGAGGATCGGGGCGTTACATGTACCTTCACCAATGATGATATTGAGATGTTGAAGTCATCTAGAACTTTTCCTGCTGGCATCGCCTTTAGGGCTTTTGACGCTACGATTCAACCTGATTTCATTTCTTCTATTTGGGTGTGTCTTCCTGAGTGTGCTTTCACCATAGGGCTCTTTTATCACTTCTCTGAAATCAATTATGAATTATTCGAGATCACAAAAATCTCATATATTCAAGTCATGCAAACATTTTGGAGGATCCTCTATTGGATTGATAATTTGAATTGCTCTAGGGATCTTTTCGTTGGTCCAAATGAGCTAGCCTACGTTTACGGTCTAATAACTTTTGGTAACTCCCGCTTTTTGTTGAAGGTTAAAACTGATAGATTTCCTTGTGTTTTGAAGCATAATGACGGTGCTTATAAAGGAAAATATTTCTTCGTAAGACGTGACTTGATTCCTGATGGAAATCTTTTACTATAATCCTGGACAAAGAAGGGTAGTAATTCATATTTTTACATTAAGGATCCTGATATTCACTTTTCTTATCTTTTTTGATGTTTTACAGCTTTCAAGTTTTACGAGTTGGTTCCTCCCACTAAAGATATAGAAAACAGTATCAATTTTTTTTAAGAATTTCTAAATCAGAGAGGTCATTCAAGCTCAAACAATTCAAGCTTTAAGAGAGTTCGTCCACCACTGCCTCCATGTCAAAAGGTAAGGATCCAAACTTTTTTTTTCCTACGGAGGATCCTGGCCACTTATGATCTTTGTTGTTCATCCTAGTATCCAAGAGTACCCATTTTGGTGCCCACTTCACCCTTGATGACTTGGATACGACAATGTGAAGTGGTCAACTGGTGGTGAAGAAAGGGAAAACCATGCCTTCCATTCCTACATGAGAGCCTCTATAGATTTGACCATGAAGACTCCAGGATCCAAGAAGAGAAAAAATATAGGGTCCACTTCGTTGAGTTTGGAGAACCTTGGGGTGGAAGATGCACTCCGGAAGTTGGTTTCCTTCTCTTAGGCTACAAGAGAAAACATCCTTCTTCCATTTACATTTTTACTCTTTTCTATTTCTTATGTCTTTTTTATTTCAATTCTCGGACCACATCTCTACTGAGTTGACGATTCAGGTTGAAAGAGTCGAACAATCCGTCAAAGTGCAAGATAAAATTTGGAAGTAACCAACGGGGACCTCTTGAAGAAGGTGGATCCCTTGAGCAAGGATAAGGCTGAGATGGAACATGAGCATATCACGAAGATGGAAGAGGTGATTGCCAAGGCAAAGGCCAGTGCTATTGTGGCCGTCTGGGAAGCCAAGATCAAAATAGTTGAAGATGTGGCTAATGTAGGATCCCGGAACCTGGCAGGGTGGCGTGAAGCTCTTGCCCAACTAACTGGTGGACCTGTAAACACAAGTTAGGATCCTGAAGGGCAGCAACCGAAGGCAGGCGAGGAGGAGAAGATCCCAGGCGATGATTACCCGTCTCCGGTATAGGCCTGCAAGGAATTAGATTAAGTAGTTTTTGGTTTTAAGGGGTTTAATACAATATTATTATTTTCTTCTTTTGTGGGATTGGTGGCAACCCCCTTAAATTTTATGATTGTTTTATATTTCTATTTGTGTGCTTGATTGAATTGTGTGGTGGTAGCAGTAAGATTTCTAAGGATCCTTATAATTAGGATCTTAAGGAGTTTTGATTTAGCAAGAACCCTCAAGATCCGAATAACCTAAAAATAGTTAGTAATCCATTTAGGATCCCAAAATAGTTTAGATCCATCTAGGAGGATAAATCTTTGATCATCACATAAGAAATACAACTTTTGAGAAATAAGGATAGATAGAACGTGATCGTCCTGCGAGTTTGTGACCTTTAGGACTTACTTTAGGAGAAGCATAAAGTTATGATTCTTTTTGTTTCATAGGATCCTAAAGTATGTACATGGAAGGATCTTTGTTCATCAAGGAGGATTTTTGATTGGATTTAACTTAGTAAACTTTAGGGAGGATCCCTCCTTAGGAATCGATTGGAAACGACTCCAACTTGGAAAATAGATGAGGGAACTTTTGCAACATGACAATGCTACAAATCTTGCATATTTTATGGGGAATATCCCATCTTCAAGTAATGCGTTAGTATCATAATTCCTAAAAAGCCTTATGGGAAAATCCTAATTTTAAATTATACGCTAGTGCTATAAACTTTAGTAAATCAATGGATAAATCTCATTTTAAGGTAACACATAAACGCTACAAACCTCAGCAAATTATTGGGGAAAATCCCACCTGTGGGATAATATGAAAATGTGATAAACCTTAGGTACCTCCTGGGGAAGATCCTAGCTTGAATGTAACACCCAAAGTTTGGAAAGCCAAGAATAGAAAGAAAACCCCAAATTTTAAGGGGAGACTCGGCGAGTCCAAGGAGGGACTCGACGAGTCCGAGCGGGATCCGGGTTGAGGTGTAAGCGACCGACTCGGCGAGTCAGGCCTGAGCAAGGAAAACCCTAAATCCGGACTTGGAGCCTATTTAAACGTCTCATTCTCCTCCCTAGGGTTCCTTTACTACCTCTCTACCCCAGAAAACCAAACCGTAGCCGCCATATCCGTTTTTGAGCAAGATCTTGCCTTGAAGAGTGCACTAAAGCTTGGAGAAGGAAGAAAGGCCTTGGAGGTGCAAGAAGGAACTGTAGATTCGGGATTGAGAAGACATTTCAGACCAATTGGAGGTAATAAGTTGTTGCTTGGACTCCCTTTGCACCTAGATCTATTCTTATGTGTGAGTTTTGGACATTTTTGGCATGATAAGTAACCATTTCGAGTTAGAGGTCCAGATCTGAGGTTGCTACCTCAGATCCATGCTTGTTTTGGTCTAGAATCCCAAAAAGTATCAGCCCTTGGTATGTTGAAGAAGTATGTTGCCATAAACCCTAGTTTGAATGTGTTTTGAGCCTAGATCTCTTGACCTACACGTAAAATTTGCCACTTTACGTGGGGGATAGGCCTTAGAAGTATGGATCTATGAGTTGGAAGCCCTGTTTGGCTCGAAAAGCCACTGCATGGATTAAGGACTGGATAGACTCGGCGAGTCCTTCGAGTGGACTCGGAGAGTAGCTTGAAGATGAGGAGGAACTCGACGAGTGGGATGAATAGCTCGTCGAGTCGGATGAAGTTAAGCATGAACTCGGCGAGTTGGAAGAACAACTCGACGAGTTGGTTGAAGATTGCCTTCAACTCGGTGAGTCTATTAGTGGACTCGGCGAGTCAGGTCGCGAAACCCCAAACCCTTCGAGTTGAGACTCGAATCAGTGAGTCGGGTGGTGACTCAGTGAGTTGGTCAGGACAGGACTTGGAACTAGTTGGACTCGGCGAGTCATAGACTGACTCGGTGAGTCGAGTCGCGAATAGAAAGACCCTGAGCATACGAACTCGGCGAGTCATTAGGAGGACTCGGCGAGTAGGGTTGACCTGGAAGGTTGATTTTGACCAGGATTTTGACGTTGACCAGAGTTGACCTAGTTGACCTTTGGAGGTCGGTTGGACTAAGTGTTATATGGATATTGACAGCTCGGAGAGCTAGAGGAACATCGGTTCAGGAGATTGTCGAGTAGCAGCCAGAGGTTTATCAGCAGAGCTCAGCAATTCAGGTGAGTTTCCCTTCAGTAGGAACGGGTCTAAGGCCACAATGCCGGCCCGTTCAGCTAGCAGTAGTCTTCGGACTACGGTCTGATGTAGTAGTTAGTATGTTTGATGCCTTCGTGGCTCAGACAGGGTTTATGGTTTATAGTAGTTGATATGTTTATGCTATGTTCAGCCAGCTTCGGACTTCGGTCCGATGTAGGGGACAAGGTCCCAGTCAGCTTCGGACTTCGATCCGATGTCAGCTTTGGACTTCGGTCCGATGTAGGGGACAAGGTCCCAGTCAGCTTCGGACTTCGGTCCGATGTCAGCTTCGGACTTCGGTCTGATGTAGGGGACAAGGTCCCAATCAGCTTCGGACTTCGGTCCGATGTAGGGGACAAGGTCCCAGTCAGCTTCGGACTTCGGTCTGATGTAGGGGGCAAGGCCCCAGTTAGCCCGGACTTCGGTCCGATGCAGTGGGCAAGGCCAAGTATGTGCTTTATATGTTATTGTGTGGTATGTGGTAGATTGGGGGAGCTCACTAAGTTTCGTGCTTACGGTTTTCAGTTTTGGTTTCGGATACTCGGTTTTCAAAAGAGGAGCCCGGGAAGATTGCAGTGCACACACCATAGTCAGTTAGCCTGGGAACGTTTGACTCTGATAATGATGTTATGTTTTGATTTAATACTCTAGAAATTATGTTATGACTTATGATGCGATTTTTATAAATATGATTTTAGTAATGTTTTAAAAGAAATTTTTAGTCGTGATTTTTGGGTCGTTACAAGTTGGTATCAGAGCCTTGGTTTGAGGGATTCGGGCGCACTTCCGAGTGTGCCTGAACTCAAACTAAGGAAGTGGTATAGAGTTTTCAAAAGAAAAATCATAGTTACAAAAGGATTTTGAGAACAGAAAACAATTTTAGAAAAGTGTAAAGAAAAGAGTTTTAGAAAAAGCAGAAAGAGTTTTGAAAAGTGAAAGGGGTGTGGTGCATGCAATCAGCCGAGCTCAAGTAAGTACTCCCAATTTACCCATACAAGTTATATTATGAGTATCAGTATTAGTTCAGTTTCAGTTTCAGTTTCAGCTTCAATTTCAGTAGAACAGCATGCTAGAATAGGACTAAGGATCTAGGATGATGCCTTATGTGCCAGCTTTATGTTTTTCAGCTTGATAAGAATTTCATGCTAGTATTGAGTAGACAGCAGTAGGATAGCCTGTTTAGGTTATGCCTGGTAGCGCGAGCTTAGCATTGTATGCTAGTGCAGTTTCTTGTTATGAGAATAGTTTTGCCTGAGTATGTTTCCTTTATCCGAATGCTGCTTGCTTTGTGCTTTGTGGGATTCTAAGTGATGGGAGTTAGCCATTAGGTGAATACGTCACACCACATGTGATCAGGGTTGAATAATCTCAGAGTGCTGGATTTGGCCCTATTGCGCAGCTCTTGTTTGAGTCCAACCGTTGTAGGGACGAGACTTTTACTCGAAGGATTATCCGAGCCTCATTACATGTGATGGTATTCAGGTGGTGGCTAATTGGCATCCCAAGGAGACCTGCAGCAGCTGAGGACTGGTTTTAAGTGGAGTCAGAAGTTCCCTAGGGCAAGCCTAGGATGAGAGTAGCAGAGATCAGTATTAGTAGAAGTGATTTGGTGGAGTTGAGGTAACTCTTGAGGAAAGTACGGATAGATGTGGAAGGTAGTAGGGGCCCATACTACTGAAATCAGAGGATCCGTACTCGATTCAAGAGGGGCCAAGATGAAACCAGGGAATGGTGGAGTGAGTGAGAAATCCCTCAGCAGTAGTGTGTAAATTGACCAGAAATTGTTATATTTTCAGCATGGTGACGTTGTGCGAGATATCAGTTGGCAGTTTAGGTGCCAGGGAGGGATCTGGCTCAGGCTTTAGAGCCGGACAGCTTGATGATCAGATGAGGGATTTCATTTCCGCAGAGATCACGCGCAACATCATTGATCAGACTTCAATGATTTTCGGTTCGATTAGGGAGGCCATTGTGGAGCTCATGGACAATCATCTTGAGGCCTTTAAGGCCGGGATAGTTTCAGGACAGATTGGGGCACGTCTAGGTCCCGAATCTTATGGAGTTCAGGGATCTATCAGGGAGGGAGATCCCATTTCTAGTTTCTGCCATCAGGGGACAGGAGTGAGTAGGGCACCCTGTCTCCAAGAGAGACCTCTGTATGATTGGATAGTTGAGGAAGTTTCGCGAGCCATTCGCGAGGATCTGCCCGACATGGTCGTGAGGATCACTGATAGATTGATCGAGAGGCTCCAGGATCAGACAGCTGTTGTTCAGTCGGCGGGCAGGGAGTCAGAAAGGAAGAGGAAAGCGGATGAGACTCAGGTAGCCTCAGGTTCGGGTAAGAGGCCCAGGGGTTCGAATTTGAGGACGAGGAACTATCAGAACCGCAGTCGATGCGGGAAGTGCGGAAGGACGCACATGGGTGTGTGCAGGCGTAGAAATGGTGATGATTTGGGTTGTTTCGGATGCGGTCGAATGGGTCATATCAGCAGGGATTGTACTACTACCATTGCCCAGGAACTTGACCCGATATGTTGCCATTGCGGTCAGAGAGGCCACAAGAAGGCCAACTGTCCGAGTTTGTATATAGCAGGGCAGGTGCCAGCTCCTGCCCCTGGGACTTCGAAAGCCACCAGTGGACATCAGGGCCAGGCAAGGGCGCCTACGGCTCGAAGCCGAGTTTTCCGATAGATTTCAGCAGGGATTCGAGCAGCACTGAGTGATGGAGGTATGTATCTTTTGCTTTTCTGTCATCTATTATTGTGATATTATTGTTATGTTGCTGCATTGTTATCAGTAAGCTTAAGTGTGGAGGTATTATATTACCTACTAGTGGTCGAGTTTTATGCCATCTACATACCTTGGAATTTGAATGGTGAAATGGAGGTCGTTCCCTCTAGATTAGGTTACTTCGGATACAGTAACTGTACCATGTATGTGTAAGATGCAGTAGTGCTTTACTACTTGCGGAGGGCGTTAGTCGAGTAATGATCAGTTATATTCTCAGTTGTGATAGTTCAGAGTTTTTAGTGGAGTAGCTAGCGGTCAGTAAGAAAGTGGGTTGGGGTGGTGCACCCCAAACGCAGATTCTCGGGATGTAGTCCCTAAAGCAATTATAGTTAAGGATCGAAGGGTGCTCAGTTAGATAGCAGGAAGGGTGCGAATCTGGTAAGAGTTAGTTGGAGCGCTGGCAAGGATAAACGTCGGCGGACAACATATCGCCCTTTTAATGAAAGGAAGGTTGGAAATCCTTTCGACCAGTGAGCAGTAAGGATCTAGTCGAATCCAACTGGGGGAGAACCCTTCCTAGTATACAAGAATAAGAGCCACGTAGACTCAGAATGATTGCGCGGCCTCTGAAATGATTGTAGCACAGTGATCAATGGATTGAGGAGTTCAGATTTGGGAGTTCGAGGACCTTTCCAGCAGTTAGTTCATGTAATCGAGATGGTTAGAAGCTGGTTGAGAATCCAGGATTGGAGGACCACCTGTAGAGGCTCAAGTGAGTCGGAATGAGGATCTCGAGAACGGTTAGCAAGAGATGTCTTCGTATTGTAGCCAGTGGCAGAGTCAGCATGCAGGATTGCGTAGATTCAGGAGTTGGGAGTATGGAAACTTCCCAACAATAGCTTCTTGTATCCGGATTAGTTGACAGTTGGTTTAGGAACCAAGCCGAAGAGTTCCTCGACGAAGCACTAAGTATATCAAGGATATAAGATGTCGAGGATGATGCAGTATTCAAAGACTGAGGGCTGTTTTTGAGAAATCAGGATGAGGAATCACTAGCGGGACTAGGGATAGTCAGGATGTCCTCAGATAGTAGTAGTAGTGTTGTAAGTCTGCGGGGGTAGCCGTAGCATTCACTAGCAGTCAGATAGTAGTAGTAGTGTTGTAAGTCTGCGGGGGTAGCCATAGCATTCATTAGCAGTCAGGTAGTAGTAGTAGTGTTGTAAGTCTGTGGGGGTAGCCGTAGCATTCACTAGCAGTCAGGTAGTAGTAGTGTTGTAAGTCTGTGGGGGTAGCCGTAGCATTCACTAGCAGTTAGATAGTAGTAGTAGTGTTGTAAGTCTGCGGGGGTAGCCGTAGCATTCACTAGCAGTCAGATAGTAGTAGTAGTGTTGTAAGTCTGCGGGGGTAGCCGTAGCATTCACTAGCAGTCAGGTAGTAGTAGTAGTGTTGTAAGTCTGCGGGGGTAGCCGTAGCATTCACTAGCAGTCAGGTAGTAGTAGTGGTGTTGTAAGTCTGCGGGGGTAGCCGTAGCATTCACTAGCAGCCAGATAGTATTAGAGAGTTGTAAGTCTGAGGGTGTATCCGTGGCCTTTATCAGATTGGTAGGTAGCATGAGCGCGTTGTTGGACGCGGGAAAGTAGTAGTTCCCACCCGTTCGGGTGCAGCAGTGAGGATATGGGAATCCACGGGTTAGATTTCGGATTTCCCAAATGGTTCAGTTATGGCAATGTCAACAATTTGGCTATAGATCGTCACATCAATTATGAGGTCAGAGTAGCAGTGGACCGTTGGGGTTCATGTATGTTAAGGGCTACCGTCAGTCTGGGAGCCATCGTGTTGTTAGTCGTGGAATTGATGATGTCAGGAGGTGACGTATGGACCCGATCGGTTGGATCGGAAGGTTTTTAGAGCCACAGTGACAGGATAACTAGTGGAAACTAGTTCCAGAGAAAGATTTCGTCCAGAAGTCGTGGGAGCGACTAAGTGAGGAGTCCTTTGACTCCACAGTTGAGTTGGAACTCAGTGTTTCAGGCAGTTCAGTGTTTCAGGCAGCTCAGTGATTCAGTCAGTTCAGTGATTCAGGCAGCTCAGTGTTTCAGTCAGTTCAGTGATTCAGGCAGCTCAGTGTTTCAGTTAGTTCAGAGTTTCAGGCATGTTCAGTATTGCAGGTAGCTCAGTGTTTGGATAGTTTCAGAGTTTTGGACAATGTTAGTATTTGTGTTGGAATGCAAGTGCTGACGGTATAGTTGGTTGGTTTGGAAACGACAAATCCCTCTCAGCAGGATCAGTTGAGCCCTTCTGCCAAGTATAAGTGATATGTAAGGATAGCTAGGCAGGTATCTTATCTTTCAGGATGAAAGGCTCGAGTTAGTAGGAGTCTAGTAATCAAATGGGAGATAAGCATGCTGGTTCCAGCAGCATCGTTTCAGTATGAGTAACAGAGTGGACAGAACAGTTATAAATAGTCAAGGAATCTTGCGGAGTTGCTGGGAGCGACTAAGAGATTGCGATGGAGTGTAGTGACCGGTGGGAGTCCGGTAACTCAGATATCGGCAGATTAGTTAGACCTGGGTAGTCTCAGTGCATCCGGTAGGCGGATGAGGGGCAACAAGATTTTTCAGTCGGAGGAAGTAACGTTGAGGAAATTATGGAAAAGAGAAGGATTCAGTATGTACCTACCGTAGTGACCAGCACTACAAGTGGCTGGAGTGATGGGCAAGAAGGGGGTGTTAGATTTCCTAGGTAGAGAGTTGGAGGCAGCTCGCAGGACAGTTGGTCATAGCAAACTTCGAGGATGAAGTTTAGTTTGAGTGGGGGAGAGTTGTAACACCCAAAGTTTGGAAAGCCAAGAATAGAAAGAAAACCCCAAATTTTAAGGGGAGACTCGGCGAGTCCGAGCGGGATCCGGGTTGAGGTGTAAGCGACCGACTCGGCGAGTCAGGCTTGAGCAAGGAAAACCCTAAATTCGGACTTGGAGCCTATTTAAACGTCTCATTCTCCTCCCTAGGGTTCCTTTACTACCTCTCTACCCCAGAAAACCAAACCGTAGCCGCCATATCCGTTTTTGAGCTAGATCTTGCCTTGAAGAGTGCACTAAAGCTTGGAGAAGGAAGAAAGGCCTTGGAGGTGCAAGAAGGAACTGTAGATTCGGGATTGAGAAGACATTTCAGACCAATAGGAGGTAATAAGTTGTTGCTTGGACTCCCTTTGCACCTAGATCTATTCTTATGTGTGAGTTTTGGACATTTTTGGCATGATAAGTAACCATTCTTAGTTAGAGGTCCAGATCTGAGGTTGCTACCTCAGATCCATGCTTGTTTTGGTCTAGAATCCTCTAAAGTATCAGCCCTTGGTATGTTGAATAAGTATGTTGCCATAAACCCTAGTTTGAATGTGTTTTGAGCCTAGATCTCTTGACCTACACGTAAAGTTTGCCACTTTACGTGGGGGATAGGCCTTAGAAGTATGGATCTATGAGTTGGAAGCCCTGTTTGGCTCGAAAAGCCACTGCATGGATTAAGGACTGGATAGACTCGGCGAGTCCTTCGAGTGGACTCGGCGAGTAGCTTGAAGACGAGGAGGAACTCGACGAGTGGGATGAACAGCTCGTCGAGTCGGATGAAGTTAAGCATGAACTCGGCGAGTTGGAAGAACAACTCGACGAGTTGGTTGAAGATTGCCTTCGACTCGGTGAGTCTATTAGTGGACTCGGCGAGTCAGGCCGCGAAACCCCAAACCCTTCGAGTTGAGACTCGAATCAGTGAGCCGGGTGGTGACTCAGCGAGTTGGTCAGGACAGGACTTGGAACTAGTTAGACTCTGCGAGTCATAGACTGACTCGGCGAGTCGAGTCGCGAATAGAAAAACCCTAAGCATATGAACTCGGCGAGTCATTAGGAGGACTCGGCGAGTAGGGTTGACCTGGAAGGTTGATTTTGACCAGGATTTTGACCTTGACCAGAGTTGACCTAGTTGACCTTTGGAGGTCAGTTGGACTAAGTGTTATATGGATATTGACAGCTCGGAGAGCTAGAGGAACAGCGGTTCAGGAGATTGTCGAGTAGCAGCCAGAGGTTTATCAGCAGAGCTCAGCAGTTCAGGTGAGTTTCCCTTCAGTAGGAACGGGTCTAAGGCCACAATGCCGGCCCGTTCAGCTAGCAGTAGTCTTCGGACTACGGTCTGATGTAGTAGTTAGTATGTTTGATGCCTTCGTGGCTTAGACAAGGTTTATGTGTTTATGCTAGTTGATATGTTTATGCTATGTTCAGCCAGCTTCGGACTTCAGTCCGATGTAGGGGACAAGGTCCCAGTCAGCTTCGGACTTCGATCCGATGTCAGCTTCGGACTTCGGTCCGATGTAGGGGACAAGGTCCCAGTCAGCTTCGGACTTCGATCCGATGTCAGCTTCGGACTTCGGTCCAATGTAGGGGACAAGGTCCCAGTCAGCTTCGGACTTTGGTCCGATGTAGGGGCAAGGCCCCAGTTAGCCCGGACTTCGGTCCGATGCAGTGGGCAAGGCCTAGTATGTGCTTTATATGTTATTGTGTGGTATGTGGTAGATCGGGGGAGCTCACTAAGCTTCGTGCTTACGGTTTTCAGTTTTGGTTTCAGGTACTCGGTTTTAAAAAGAGGAGCCCGGGAAGATTGCAGTGCACACACCATAGTCAGTTAGCCTGGGAACGTTTGACTCTGATAATGATGTTATGTTTTGATTTAATACTCTAGAAATTATGTTATGACTTATGATGTGATTTTTATAAATATGATTTTAGTAATGTTTGAAAAGAAATTTTTAGTCGTGATTTTTGGGTCGTTACAGATAACATGGAAACGTTATAAACCTTGTGTATTTTTTTGGGGAAGATCCTAACTTAAGATAACATGAAAATGTTATAGACCTCATGTATTTTCTAGTGTAGATCCCAACTTGAGATAATATGAAAATATTATCAACCTTGTGTATTTTTTGGGGTAGATCTCAATATGAGATAACATGAAACTGTTATAAACCTTGTGTATTTTTTGGGGTAGATCCCAACTTCAGATAACATGAAAATGTTATAAACCTTGGGTTTTAACGTTAGGATCTAAAATTATGTTCAAAAATAAGAGGGTTGCCAATTCGTTGCAATGTGAAATCATCCCCTTATTCACATCCCATAGTTAGGTAACGTGCGTCCAGGCGAGGTGTAGAAACTCTAACTCGTATGAAAGATGTGATTAACTCTTTAAACCTTAGAGGGGATTAAGCACCCTTATTCTTAGGGGAGATGATCAGTCTCTATTTTTAGTTGTATTAAATATCATCGAACATATTAGCTACGGGACTCTCAAGTGTCAGGGTCATCAAATGTTAACATCCTTGTATGTCAGGATCCTTGTATATCAAGATCCTTGGGTCTTCAAGTGCTAAGATCTGTGTGTATCAGGATCCCTATGTATCGGGATCCTTGTATGTCAAGATCTGTCGATGTCAGGATCCTTGTGTTACATGATCCTTGTATTCCTGCGCACAACAAACATTCGCTAGGGATGGACGTTAGTCCAGCTAACGCCCCTCCGATGCTTATGTTAGTAATAGGATTTTAAGAGAGAAAATAGTAATAAAAATAAAGAGTAAAAGGTAAAGGGTATGTGTACCTTGAGTGTTTTGGAAATGACTACTCTTACTTACATAAAATAAGCTTTAAGATGTATATCAGTCCAGGATCTTGGCAAGACATCTCCATTCAGGGTAGCTAGCCAATATGCTCCCTTTCCTTTCCAACATGTATGGGATACGATTGTTTTGGTCAAAAATCGACTAGATGGATACCAACCAAATTGCATGAGAGGTTGTGGTGTTTTTATTAATGTAAATACGGAATCGAAATCAAAATAACATAGGAGCTTTACAAGGAAAGCCCTTGGTCCTTACTAGGATCTTCGACATAAAACCTTGGGGGGTGATAAGCATTACTTGCCTTTTATGATCTTATTCATTTGAGCATAAATTACAGAGAGGAGCTTGATAGTACGATTACAAATGATAAAGTGAGTCCAGATGAGTAAGGTGTCAGATAATTGTGCCCGTTGTGTGTGTTTTACATGGGTATTTATAGCCTAGGTTAAGTAACTAAATGTCTGATGTTTCCGGGATCCTGTTGAGCTGGTATTTACAACGTGCCTTGACTTGGTATTTCCGGGTCTTAAGCTTGGTTAGACTGATTCTTCGTTGTGAATGAGTCGTATGTTAACCATTTCTGCTCATGTGAGAAGCAAACAAGAAATATAGCCGTTAAACTTGTTAGGAAATAATAATGGCAATGTTTAGGATCCTGATGTATGTCCGGGATCCTAAGACTCCTTTAAGATCCAGGATCCTAGATAGGATTGAGGATCTTGGCCCTAACAATTGCCCCCAAATTATACCTGCAAAATATTTGAATTGATTTCAACTCTTTAAAGTGTATAATTTAATTAATTGGAAATAAAGGAATTGAAATTCAAACTCTAACGGATACAATTGTATCCGTTCAAAAGATATGATTATGCTGTCAAATCACTTTTCTATCCAAGGTTTGAGCTAAATTTCTTTATCTTTTCATCTTATTCTTCTTGTTTGTTGATTATAGGTAAAGATGCACTCCATTTTTGCTTGAGAATCCTTGATTTTCTGACGAGGACTTCATCGATCAATGGATCCCGTCTTATAAAGAGACCTGTTCTTTTGGTGATGATGACATTGAGTCCTTAAAGTTTGTCGGGGCTTTTTCTTCCAATTTTATTTTCAAGCCTTTTGATGCTAAGACCCAACCTGACTTCGTCCCTCCTACTCAGGTTTTGTCCCATCCAAACTATGCTCATGATCTGGAGGATCCTGCTTTATGTTGATCCATTGAATCAATCTAAGGATCTAGGCATAGGATATAGCTAAGATGGTCCATATTTGTGATCTCCAAATTTTTGGGTCTTGTCCTTTCCTGCTCAGAGCCAAAACAAGTAAATCACATCTAATTTTGAAATAAAAACAAAATGAAGGTTCTTAGAAAGAGAAATATTTCTTTATGAAACATGAATCCATCTTGTATGTGATCAATTTCTTTTTTTATTTGTTTTGATGCAACTTTGAAGCTCGAGGATCTCGTCCCAACTGTTGAAGATACCGCAGAGAGCATTGGGAGTTTTCTTGCTTCGCCTGAGATTAAAAGATCCTTTAGGTTCAAACAACCAAACTTTCAAGAGAGTGAATCTGCTATTCCCCCACGTTGAAATGTAAAGATCCTTTATATTTCTATTTTTCATTCTTCATGAAGGATCCTGAACCTGTTGAGTTCCTTTGTTATTTATAGGATGCAAGGCTACACACTCTAGTTCTTGGTTCACCCTTGTTGATATCGACTCCGCCATGTTCGCTGGCCAACTTGTGGTGAAGAAGGAGAAGACCTCATCTTCTCTTCCTCTAAAGAGAACCTTGATAAATTTGACTATCAATACTCCAGGATTCTGAAAGAGGAAATCAATTGAGACCTTGGATTTGGAGAGCCTTGGGGTGGACAAGGTGCTGAGGAAGCAACTCTCTTTTTACCAATCTATAAGGATCATTATGCTTTTTTTATGTTTGATTTTAATTCGCTTACCATGATGTTTTACAAGTTTCTTGATCATGTTTCTTGATCTACCGAAGATCTGAAGGATAAGCTTCACCAGGCGGAGAATGCACTAGAGACCAAGGAGTTGATTTCTGAGGTTAAGAGTAGTGTTTTTGTAACGACCCAATTTTCAAAAGAAAAGTTTCACTTTTGACTAATCAAATTACATTTTCATAAACCACAAAATCCAGATACAATTGTTTTTAAAACCCATATCAATTACGATTTTATTTCAAAACATCAGAGTATCCCATAAAATATCCGAGAGAGTGCACGCCGCGCCATCAAACCTTGCCCTTGCCCTTGGGCTCAAAAGTACCTAAAACAAAACAACAAACTGTAAGCTAATGCTTAGTGAGTTCCCCAGAGCATACCACACACATAATACACATATACACATATCATATCAACTATAAAATCTAAATGTACCACGTAAGCCATGCATATAACATATAGAGATGCTGTGGGCTCGTCCCCAAGGTCTTACTCTAGGATGCCATGGGCTCCCTCCATTGTCTTACACCTAAGTTCCATGGGCTCTTCCATGGTCTTTGATAGGAATGCCATGGGCTCTCCGCATGGTCCTACATCATGTTGCCATGGGCTCTCCACATGGTCTTTAGTAGGAATGCCATGGGCTCTCCACATGGTCTTACATCCAGGTGCCATGGGCTCTCCCATGGTCTTCAATACAAGCATACAACTAGCATACAATCCTAGCATGTAACCAACTACCATGTCTCATAATACAACTTCAGCTAGAGTATCACATAACATAAATGGGTCGGCCTTCGTGCCTTCGACCCATTGGTATGGTGAGGAGACTCACCTCTCACGAATGCTGAAATGACAAGCTAGAATCAAATATGTCCCATGTGCTGCTCCAACTCAGCTGCCTACAAGCATAAAAAGATTGACTTGTCATATTCCCGAAATTATCCTGAAAGTCAACACTGGTCAACCTTGGTCACAGTCAAGGTCAACAGTCCATGTTGACCTCAATTCGTCAAGTGCATCTAGCGACTCGTCGAGTTCCTACTGAGTCCAGAAAACCTGATCAATCCCTAGCCAAATCGTCGAGTTGTTTCATCAACTCACAAGTTTACTTGATATCTAGAAGGCGGGGAAACCCAATCTGACTCATCGAGTCCCCCTTCCTGCTTGCTTGTTGTGATGATACACTAAATGCAGGGACTCAAGGGCTTAGATCTGAAGCTCTAAGGTGTTTATAAGGATAAAGTTTCCAACTTTACCCTCTAGATACGTTCCAAATGCTCTAAGGCCCTTACCAAAGGTTGGAAAGCTCCAAAGCTTTGCCATCTGGTCCAAAACTCTAGGGATCTGAAATCCCTCCCTTCTAGAAGAGTTTCTAGTCCTCAAAATGTTCCAAATATGGAGGCTTTATGTACATGCATGTCTAATGCATGTCCTTAGGTCAAAATAGCCAAAAAGAGCGAAATATGCCCTAAAAACCCTTGCATTGTGTCCTCACTTGACCAAAGGATAAATCTAACCCACCTTGGGACCATTTTGCCCTGGAGATTCATAAATTTGAAATCTTTATGAACCCCATGTAGGAAATCAACAAGAAGGATAGGAAATGAATAGTAGACTCAAGATCTAGCCATATTCTAAGATAAAAATCGAATCTTGAAGACTACAGCAGTTCATAAGATGGTCAAGCTCTAGAGTGAGGGCTTGGTTTGCTGGATCTTCTCACTATCTCCTTCTTCTTAAGCTTTAAATGTCAATCTAGCTCACAAAATGAAAGAGAATGGGGATTAGGGTTAGCACAGTCGTTCTTAGGGTTTAGAGGCTGATGGAAGGTCAGCCTTAAGGCTCTTAAGGAGATTATATAGGGTGCAAACCCTAAAATTAGGGGTTTATGTTTACAGCGCCTACTCGTCGAATCTCCCTTCCAACTCGTCGAGTAGGGTGTAGATCCCGCGCCCTTGAATCCATGCACCAAAACCGTAAAATTAAGTAATTCAAGTAATATCTAGAACCGGTGTTACAAATATCCCCCACTTGAACTAGACTTCGTCCTCGAAGTCTGTTGATCCAAACAAATCTGGGTAGTGATCTTGCATCTCGTCCTCTGGCTCCCAGGTCCACTCGGAGTCCCTGAGGTGCTTCCATTGCACCTTCACCAAATTCACTTCCTTGTTACAAAGAACCTTAGCCTTCCTATCTAAGATGGCAACTGACCTATCGATGTAGTTTAGGCTCTCATCCACCTGAATGTCGTCCAACGAAATGTCTGTGGACTCGTCAGTCACACACTTCCTAAGCTGTGACACATGGAAGGTGTTGTGAATCTAGATAAGCTAATCTGGTAGATCCAAGCGGTATACCACCTTGCCCACCCGGGTCGTGATCCTGAACGGGCCTATATAACGGGGTCCTAGCTTTCTCTTCTTTCGAAACCTGATGACCCCTTTCCAGGGTGACACTTTCAGTAACACAAAATCCCCTACTTGGAACTGAAGATCCGATCGCCGCCGGTCAGCATAACTTTTCTGATGGCTCTGCGCGACCCGCAACCGGTCGCGCACATGCTGAATCAGTCAGGTTGTCTTGAGCACTACTTCAGTGCTCCCCATGACCCAGTGTCCAACCTTACCCCAACAGACCGGGGTTCTGCACCTATGTCCATACAACATTATAAATGGCGGTTGGTCGATATTGGCATGGTAACTATTGTTGTATGAAAACTCTGCCAACGGGAGGTATGTATCCCAACTCCCTCCAAAATCCAACATGCATGCTCGAAGCATGTCCTCCAGTGTCTGGATCATCCTCTCGCTCTGGCCATTGGTCCAGGGGTGATATGCCGTGCTAAAATGTAGATGAGTGCCCAGTTCCTATTGGAACTTCTTCCAGAACCTAGATGCAAACCGAACATACCTGTCAGAGACTACTAACACAGGTATCCTGTGTCTAGCCACCACCTCTCACACATAAATATCCTCCAACTTCTCAGCGGATATACTCTCAAAAATCAGAATGAAGTGGGCACTCTTCGTCAGTCTGTCCACGATCACCCATATGGTGTCCACGCCTCTCGTCGTCATCGGTAACTTCATGATGAAGTCCATAGTGATCTGTTCCCATTTCCACATGGAAAAGGGTACCGGATTTACCTTGCCATGAGGCTGATGATGCTCGACCTTGACCTTCCTACATGAAGGACCGCTCCACAAACTAGGCGATCTCCTGCTTTATATAGGGCCACCAATAACTCAGTCTCAAGTCTCTATACATTTTCATAGCCCCTGGATGTGTAGAGAATCTAGACTTGTGTGCCTCCTCTAATATCGTCTGTCTCACTCCTCCAGTCTCTGGTACCCACACTCGGCCACACTGTGTCAAAACAACACGACTATCGTTAACAAACAATGGATATTGTCCCCGAATCCACTCTATCTTACAATTCTCTTTCTTCACTCCCTCGACTTGGGCCTCCTTGATCATATCCAACAATGGAGAGATCAACGTCATCCTCATACAACTGTTCCCAATCGGGGACCTAGCCGTCTTGCGGCTCAAAGCATCGGCCACAAAGTTGGCCTTCCCGGGGTGGTATAGAATCTCACAATGATAGTCTTTCAGTACATCCAGCCATCTCCTCTGTCGCATGTTGAGGTTCTGCCGATCCATTAAATACTTCAAACTGTTGTGATCAGTATAGATGGTACACCGCACTCCATACAAGTAGTGCCTACAAATATTGATGGTAAATACCACTACCCCCAATTCCAAGTCGTAAGTGGGGTAATTCGCCTCGTGAGGCTTCAATTGACTTGAGTCATACTCTATCACATGCCCCCTCTGCATCAGTACCGTACATAACCCCAAAATCAATGCGTCACAGTACACCACCAGATCGTCTAACCCCTCGGTTAATACTAGGATCGGAGCCTCGCATAACCGTCGACTCAGGTTCTCAAAAGCCAACTGCTGATCCATACCTCATCGAAATGTCACATTCTTCTTGGTCAAGCAGGTCAAGGGCATGACAATCTTGGAGAAATACTAGATGAATCTCTGATAGTAGCCCGCTAAACCCAAGAAGCTATGAATCTCAGAAGCATTCTTCAGTACTTCCCACCTCATCACTAGCTCAACCTTGGCCGGATCAACCGAAATACCCTCCTGGTTGATGATGTGCCCTAAAAAATGCACCTCCCGCAACCAAAAATCACACTTGGAGAACTTGCCATACATCGTCTCCGCCCTCAGAGTCTCCAATACTTCCCTTAGGTGCTACTCATGCTACTCCTTGGTCTTAGAATAGATCAAAATATCATCAATGAAAACGATCACCGACCGATCCAATATCGGTCTGCACACACTGTTCATGAGATCAATGAACTCTGGCGGGGCATTGGTGAGCCCAAATGGCATCACCACAAACTCATTGTGCCCATACCGAGTCCTGAAGGCTGTCTTCAGTATGTCCTCGTCCTGAATCCTCATCTGATGGTATCTCGACCGGAGATCAATCTTGGAAAACCAAGACACACCCTGTAGCTAATCGAACAAATCATTGATCCTGGGTAAGGGATAACGGTTCTTCACCGTTAGTTTGTTCAACTCTTGGTAATAAATACACATCCTGTACGATCCATCCTTCTTTTTACAAATAGGATAGGAGCTCCCCATGGGAAATTGCTCGGACGGATAAACCCTCGGTTTAACAGCTCTTGGAGTTGCGTACATAGCTCCTGCATCTCGGACGGTGCTAGTCGGTATGGTTCCTTCGCTATTGGAGTGGCACCCGACACTAAATCAATTCGAAACTCCACTTGTCTTTCTAGAGGCACTCCCAGTAACTCCTCAGGAAAGACGTCCTGAAACTCCTACACGACCGACACACTACCCACATCCCTCTTGGTCTCAGCCCTCATATCCAAGATATATGCTAGAAATCCCGTACAACCCTACTGGAGAAACCTGCTAGCTCTCGCAGCTGAACAAAGGGTTGGCCCCTACGAGGCCCTTTCACCATGAATAACTAGTTCTCCCCCACTTGGGATTTGAACCCTGACTAGCTGGTGCTCACAATCGATCATGGCCCCCTTGGCCCCAAACCAGTTCTTTCTGATAATCACCTTCAGCCCTCACAATGGTATCGGGACTAGATCGACACAGAACCTCTCCCCCAGAACATTCAGAACGCAGTCCCAATACACCCTCGCTTCACTCACAGTGTGATCATTTGCAATCTCAACCTTAAGAGGGAAAACCAAAGTCCCTGGCGCATCCTTAAACTTCTTGCTAAATGAAAGAAATACGAATGATCAGGTAGCCCCCGAATCGAACAATGCGTGAGAAGACATACCATTGACCAAAAAGGTCCCTATTCAAGCATAATGTACACATAAGCAATGCAATTAAATAAATAAAGAGCAAGAAAATAAGTACATACTAGCCAGAATGTCAGGCGCTGCCTGAGCCTCCTTGGTAGTTAGCTGAAATGCGTGGCTCTTCACGGCTGGAGCATCCACCTTAGCAGGGTGGCCATCCGTGATTGTTAGTGTGGCAGGCGCATGCACCGCTATTGCTCCTCTCCCTCCCTGCAACTTCGAACAATCAGCCCACTTGTGGCCGGTCTGGTTGCATTGAAAAGAAATCAAGCTCTTCTTGGAGCAATCCCTGATCACGTGGCTGTCTGGCACCACCTGTAGCATCCCGAACCAATCGTCCGACAACCTCCATTGTGCGGTTTTCCGCAGTTGGCATACCGGCCTTGACCCTACAGGCCCCTACTAGATGATTCTGAGGTCTTAGGCTTTTTAGCCTGACCTACCTCTATCTGGGCCTGCTCCGGCTTCCGCTTGGTGCAAACGTCCAACTCCATCTCCCACTCACATGCCTTCTCCACCATCTCATTTTGGGTTTTACACCTTGTGAAGCTCACGAACTCACAAATGTCATCCCTCAGCTTGGAATGGTACCGTTTCCTCGCCATGTCCTTTTCGGTAGCATACTATGGAATCAACAATGCTTGTTCCCAAAACATGGCAGTGATCTCCACCATAGTCTTGATGGTCTGCTGCAAGTCATGAAAATCCCTCACTAGTCGTTGGACCTCAATCGGTGGTGCAAACTCCAAATCAAACTGTCTAACAAACTTGGCCCAAGTCATCTCAGCCACACCGACTGCTCCCACCTAGCTAGTCACCTCTCCCCACTAATCCCAGGCTCTATCTCTCAGCATGCATGAAGCCAAACCCACCTTTTCCATATCCGGGAAAGAACTCATGTGTTGGGCGTTCTCTATATCTGTCACTTAGTGTCGGATGACAATGGGGTCCCTGGCCCCGAAGAACTCCTGCACCCCACACACCTTGAACTCCCGAAATGAAGGATTTTGGGCCCCGACCTGGCCCGCAACAATCTCGGCTCTGAATGTTCCGAGCCTCTTCTCCATGATCTCCATCATACCCTCCTTGACCGTCCCAAAGATAATCAGGGTAGCATCAAGGATGCCCCTTGTAACCTCTGTTGCAATGAGCTCACGCAACCTCTCGTCAATGGGCTCGATAGTGTCGCCTGACCCAGACCTAGATCTTGACCCCAATCCTGATCCTCCTCCTCCAAATCATGTGACCATCATACTGAACTGTAATATCATACAATATAATGACCATGATATCAATAGAAGAGATCCTCCCACACCGGTCCTCCTTAGAGTTTCCAGGTCTATCATTTGTTCAGGTACAGGTCATGTGCTTTCAGTAGTGCGGGCCCAATACTACCTTTCACACTTACCTGTACCCTTCCCAAGGCTATACCTGATAACTCAAATTCGTTCTTAATTAAACCGTATCTCATATACTACTGCATAACTCAAATCCTAGGCTGTTCTAAGATGTTCTTGTTGGATTAATGTCTAAGTCCATAACTATATTTGGTATGTACTTGACCCGACCCGACATGGTCCATTTGGGTTGCACTTCACCAACACAATTTATATGGATAGTCTTTGGAGAATAGTATACTTATGGTTAATATAAATATATTATAAGTCCTAATATATTAATATGGAATCATATTATTTAATTAGTCTTGATCAAGAATTAATTTAGAATTAATTAAGTGATCAAAAGGAACTAATTAAATATGGAATCTTATATATATATATATATATATATATATATATATATATATATATATATATATATATATATATATATATATATATATATATATATGGAATGGGCCAAGTTCATTTAGGTTGGGCTAAGCTATCATGGATAGTCCATGGAGCTTTTAACCCATGGATCCTATGTAAATGAAAGCTCATGGGTATTACGGTTTACATGGATGTAACCCTAATCCTCCATAATATATAAAGGGGTCCTTGGCTAACAAAATTGGCTCTAGTGTATGGAAATAATAGTGGGCCGATTTTAGTGTGCATACATGTTCTCTCAAGTTCTTCCAAGGTGTTTTGGTGATTTTTGATTCCACTTGAGGCTTCCACACTATTGGGGCTAAGCTCTTAAAGCTTGAAGACATCAAGCTACACCAAAAGGTATGTCATCTAACTAGTCTTTGTAGTATAGTTGCCTCATATTATACTAGTTAGGATTAAAGCCTTGGAAAGTTCTTATTTGCATGTATAATAGAGAAAACATAGATCCAAGGTTTATAGGGTTGCATATACACCATAGGAGTGTTAGAATGCTCAAAAACCCAACAGTTCTCTACCCATATCAATCATAACAGTTTGCCTTATGCATGCAAATTATACACAGAAAAGGATCAATTAGACTTTCAAATAATCGACTCTACCCTAAGACCACAACCAAACAAGGAATAGAAAATAAGGCCAAATCAATCATTCTGAGGCCATAACACCCTAACCATATACAATTTAGGAAGCATACACATAACAAGGTTCTTACAATTATCATAATTCACATATTAGTATACATGGCTAACATATTGGGGAAAACACTTACTTGGCTCGGCTGATCACGCGCGTTGCACTCTCCTTTTTTCCGTACTTTAAGAGTTTTAACTATCATTTTATTTTTGAAAACAATTTACCATTTCCTCAGTTTGGGTCCCGATACCCCCGAGGGTGTGCCTGAATCCATCAAACCAAGGCTCTGATACCAACTTGTAACGACCCAATTTTCAAAAGAAAATTTTCATTTTTTACCAATCAAAATACATCTTCATAAACTACAAAATCCAGATATAATTGTTTTTAAAACCCATATCAATTACAATTTTTTTCAAAACGTCAGAGTGTCCCATAAAATATCCGAGAGAGTGCACGTTGCACCATCAAGCCTTGCCCTTGCCCTTGTGCTCAGAAGTACCTGAAACAAAACCACAAACAGTAAGCTAATACTTAGTGAGTTCCCCACAGCATACCACACACATAATCCACATATACACATACCATATCAGCTATAACATCTACATATACCATGGAAGCCATGCATATAACATATAGGGATGCCATGGGCTCGTCCCTAGGGTCTTACTACAGGATGCCATGGGCTCCCCACATGGTCTTACACCTAAGTGCCATGGGCTCTCCCATGGTCTTTGATAGGAATGGAATAGGCTCTCTGCATGGTCTTACATCATGTTGCCATGGGCTCTCCACATGGTCTTTAGTAGGAATGCCATGGGCTCTCCACATGGTCTTACATCTAGGTGCCATGGGCAATCGATCAATTTAATTAAAGATAGACTCGTTTCGCTAGCTTTTAGCACTGTTTGGGGTCTATTTGAGTGTTCTAAACCCAGTAAAATTAAGGTAGGAACCTAGAAATGGGATAACATAATGCATATCAAGCAAAATCGGGCCAAACACTCCAAAACATGGAGTGTGCGGCCGCACACTTGAGTGTACGGCCACACATAAGTGTGTGCGGCCGCACACCCATACCAGCCACACACTCTTGCCGATATATGCCATCCTTAGTCATTTTTTAACACTTTTCCCACTCCTTCAAAGCTGGAACATGTTTTTCTCTCAGGTACCATCCAAATCTTCATCTTGATCTTAATAAAAGTAAGTAATCCTTCCTTTGATTGTTGATACTTGAACTTAACTAGCTTTCTTCCCCACTTTGATCCATGAAAACACGTTTTCAATTTTAGATCTTCAAAAACACCAAGAATACCAAGAACACGTACTGAACTTGCTGGAGTTTAACCATACTTCTAAGCTTCTAGATTGTGTAAACACTTATCATAGCTTGTTATATGCAAAGAACACTTGAAGATATGATGGAAAAACGCCATTTCTCATAATCTTCAGGAGTGTACGACCACACACACCATGTGTACGGCCGCACACACCATGTGCAACCATACACACCCCTTTTAGATCCTAGAATGGCAATAAACTCTATATAAGGCTAGGACATGAAGTAGAAACCCTCATAGATGAGTCCTAAGGCCTTAAAATATGTTTCGACACACTTCATAGGGAGTGTGCGGCCGCACTCACTCCCTATCCGCACACCCTGGCCGTATACACACACAAAAATGGTGTATTTTGACCATACACTCCCTTGTATAGCCATATACCCCTTATATACAATCATATATGGTTGTAACAGTTCAATACAAGTGTTTACTAGTCCATAAGGTGGTCCCAATTCAATAATTAGTTGTTTCAAACACTAATTGTATACATACATATGTCGTTATATGGATAATAGGATTCGTTTGTGTTCAAGTCCGCAATTGACACACAACCTCCTAAACCGATCCTACCATCGCATCACTCACAACAGGTGAGTTCATACCCCTTAATTAACCTTTTAAATGTTTTTAAATTCTTTTATGGGAGTGGGGAGGGAATACAAGTTGAATCATATTAGTTATTATATCAATCAGATGTGATTAATAACTAGCATACAAATGGATTTACTATACTTTAAACTGTTTTGTCAACAAAACTACTTGAAAATGATTAGCAAACCCTTTTACATGTTAAACTCATTAGAAAACTTAGTTTTAGTTTCCAAATCTTTACTTTCAATTCTTTAAACTCTTATATTGTCAAATCATCCCTAATACATATATAATTATATAAGTAAGGTTTGAAGGACTTAGGACAGATAATACACTCTATTTCCTGTTCCTTATTTGGTTGTGGACTTACAGCACCCTATTATTTGTTCGAGTGTCGTTTGATCCTTAGTTATATATCGTGTATATACATATAGACATTAAAGCTTATTGTCTTATTTTAATACACTCAGATAATATTAAACTATAATAGGTATAGTTTAGAGGTATACTACTTATTATCTCTAGTACAAAGAAACATACAAAGAGTCAGTTGATACATGAGTCAATACATACTATAAACAATACATACACTCCACTATACAACTGAACATACTATAATGAGCGTCAGAAAGAACATACTACTCACTAGACAGAGAGAACATACACTAGTACATACTATTCATACACACTATACTAAAGAACTTACTATGATGAGAATCAGGGGAGACATACACTACACTAGTACATACACTACATACACACAATATCATAAATGTGAGGCACTACTTCAGGGCATGGCATCTCTATCATTGCTCGTCTTGTATCCAGAGTCTCCTGAAGGGAGAGCATGAATTCGTGTATAGATCTATACTGGACTGACCATCCTACACCTTGTTGCTAGCTATAGTGGGACCTGCAGGTCTTCGGGTGATGAATGTCATAACATCTTGACGTCTTCGAGCGTCGTGTTTCACTAGGTCGATCAACTATGGTTACAATTACACCACATTATACCTTAATTAACAATTGGTTTAAGGTAGTTAGTATAATAGTAATCATAATATTATTATACTATAGTACTTCATTATTTTACCCATTACATCTACCTTGTGACCTCCTCATATAAAGGGTAATGTAAACTATAGTTTTTACTAATGATACTCACATTTAGGAAAAATACTCACTTTTACAATGAAAAACCATACAGTACACCTGATGCCTTGGTAGAAGGCTGCTTTTAATGGAAAATATAGGATTTTGTAGGAGATACAAACAATTACTACAAACATTTTACATACTTTTACATTCAAACTCTTTCAAAAAATTTCATACAAATTATGACACTAAATACTTATAAACTCACCAGCTTTAATGCTGATAAACTCTTTCAAAATAACTTGTATTCTCAGGTCATCAGTAGACAGGTACCGTGGCCAACTTTTGAGGAGATAGAGCACGTAGAAGACTCATCGTTTATTTTGATTCATATTGTAGTGTCTTATAAACCACAAAACACACTTGTATTAAAATTATATTATTAATGCAATGGATGATGTTGTTTACTTGTTTACTATTGTTCTATGTTGTGTTACTGTACATGACGTCCTCCGCCCTAGAGCGTTTCCGCCGTTCTTGGTTTTGGGGTGTGACAGATTGGTATCAGAGCATTGTTTATAGTGAATTGAGTATATCAACCCATAAAAGATATACTAACTATAAACACAATGGGATTAAAATACTCTGACCAAGAATTTATATTTTTAAATAATAAAATATTTAACTAAGTATACATACCAGCATTCATACTAAAATCAGTGTCGCTAGGACAGAACAAAAGTATTACGATTGTTGAATATCACAAGTAGGCTTGGGGATGTATGGTCAGTTCTCGGAGTGGGATAGCCTGATCAGTTATGCTGGTCTGAGAAGTGATTAGCATATGCCTAGGAGTAATTGTGATATGGCAACAAGTCTAAAAACTTACCAATACTTCCACAATGATAGCATTAGAACAGAGCATAAACCTAAAATACTATAGGAGTATTTCGTGTCACAATAGTTACTTGGTTGAGAACTAAAGAGGTCCTTACTAAGTAGGTCAATAGTTGCTAAGTGGATACTCTAAGGTTATATGAGATTAAGGTGCCATAGACTTAGAATCTGTGATCTTTGCTTTACTTCCTGTTCCTTGTTTGGTTGTGGATTTGGAGTTAGGGTCGCTTATTCGAGGGTCTATCCTGTTTTGATTTCATATAACTAATATGCACTATACAAGTATTGAGGTAACTAGTAGGGATCATGTTATAACTATCTTAAGTAGTACGTCTATTTTAATAAGATTCTTATATCATTTTTCTCGCGTAGATATCATTGCTGGGTACCATCCTCCTGGGGACCTGTACTTCCTAAATCAAGGGAATGTCGGATGGCTTGAAGATGAGCCAGAAGATGAGCACCTCGTAGAAGGTTTTTCTGATGGTTCTGACGCCGAACCCGAAGTCAATAACCTACCTTCTGTGGCTCCTGTCACCCGAATCCTAACCTTCGTCCGGCTTTTCAAGGCCCGACGCCTGCATGAGTGGAATTCTTGGAAACATGGTGTGAAGAGCAAAATCAGCCCATGCCATTCAATGGAGACTGAAGTTTTTATGATCTGAGCAAAGAAGGCTCAATAGACAGGATTCTGCCAATCCTGGTCTGTAGAGTTGCCTGAAACGAAATCCAGGGCATGATAGCTCTCCATTGCATCACGGAGGTTGATGAAAATGCAAGAATGCATACCATTCGCACCTGCCATCTTGAAAATGCTCGGTAGAGGTCCACAGCAGACCACGAGGCCCTTCTACATGCACTAGCTAAGACTCGGGTTGAAGTCATAGAACTCTGAGTTCGCCAGAGAGTTTATGAAGGTCACCTTCTCGACATACAGCGTCAAATGCCAGACCTAAGGGTTCGCCCGAGGAATGCCCATCACCGGTAGAAGATGTCTGACTCATCTTTTCATTTGGTTTTAGGAATAGCTTTTCTTATCTAGGTTCTACGAAGCTCTTGTCTATAAAATATTCCTACCTTCCAAGTACTTTAGCTAGACTTCTAAAATTGTCAACCTTTTTCCTTTATGGTTTGATGTAAGACCTACTGATAGGTCATTTTTCCCGAACTTGTTACATTAATAATTCCAGTAGTATTGACAGTTATCTAATCTGTTGAAAAATCAGTACTCTTGTGTTTCTCTACTCTTCTATTGTGCCTCTATTTCAAAACATACACTCACTCAACTGTTGGACTATGGCAATTTAGCCCATGGATCACTCTCACTATTCTTCCAATTGATTCTTACTATGATGTTCATCTTTATAAACTAATAGTTGAAAGATGCCTCCTCACAAATCAGCAAGGCGTAATCCTCCACCTCCACCACCACCTCTTTCTAGTAATCGATACAGCAGCTCTGAATGTTGCAGTAGCTGCGGCAGTGGCAACTGCCATGGATCAGTATCGCTGCATTGGTGCCAATGTAAGTGGAACGCCGGTTCATTCTACTCAAGGTGAAATCCTTGTGCGCTCGAGAGAGTGCTCCTACAAGCACTTCACTAACTACTAGCCAAAGTCCTTCAAAGGGACTGGCAGAGTCATTGCCCTCTTGCAATGGTTCGAAAAGACGGAGTCGATCTTCGAGATTTGCTCTTGCCCTGCCGCGAGCAAAGTCAAATTTGTTGTGTGCACCTTCGAATAAAAAGCCCTTACATGGTGGAATATCCATGTCAAGTCACTAACTCTAGTAGTGGCAAATGACATGGGCTGGGAAACTCTGAAAGACCTCATGATCGAGCAATAGTACCCGAGGGGCGAAATCCAGAAGTTAGAACAGGAACTATGGAGCCTAACCATGAAGGGCTCCAACATAGTCTCTTATACCGCCAGATTTAGCGAACTGGTGTCCCTCTATCCCAACATGGTTCCCACTGAGGGAAAGAAAATCGAAAGGTACATCTGAGGGATGGTGCCTCCGTATCAGGGAAATCTCTTATCTTCAAACCCTACTACCTTCGACAGTGCCAAACGATTGGCACAGCGGCTCATCGATCATGGAGTCCAATCCTTATCATCGACAACAACCCTAGCCATCTCACAACACTCCAAAGCCGCTGACAACAAGCAAAAACTCTCGGATGACAAGAAGAAACATAAAGCTACGAAAAAGCAGGAGGTTGTGGCGGTTGATGCCATGATAGCACCTGACGCTACTGCTTCGGTGAAGCAGTACGCTGTAAACTTACCTAAGTGCAACAAATGCAACTTCCACCACAATGGACCTTGTCGGGAATGGCAGTGCTCCAACTACAACAAGAAGGGACACACTATCCGCTTCTGCAAATCCCAGGCAAGGACAATCAACCAGGTCCCTGGTGCTGGTGTGACTCAATCATGCTATGGATGTGGCGAAGTGGTCCACTATAAAAGGGACTGCCCCAAAGCAAGAAATGTTGGTGGAGCGAGAAGAGTTCTACCTATAGGCCACGGGGAAGCAGTTGCTAACCCTACGGTGGTGACTGTTATGTTTCTCCTTGAAAACTCTTATGCATGCATACTATTTGATAGTGGGGCAGAATGAAGCTTCGTAAACCAGGAATTTGCACGCTTACTTAAACAAAAACCACGCGCACATAAAGAACCATTCACTGCAGAAATGGCTAATGGGAAGACTGGGAGCACTAGTAGCATATACATAGGATGTACTCTAAATCTAGATAGCCATTCATTTCCAATCGACCTCATGCCGATCTCGATTAGAAGTTTCAATGTCATCATCGACATGGATTGGTTGAGTCTTCATCGTGCCGACATTATGTGTTACGAAAAGGCTGTACGCCTTAATCTTACCTCTACCGAAACTCTCATTATTTACGATGACAAACCCAACACAAGCCTTAGCATCGTATCAAGTGTTCAAGCTCAAAAGTACCTTTGTAAAAAATATCATGCATTCCTTGCACATGTAGTTGATACGATCCAAGAAACCAAAGAGCCGAAGAACATCCCCGTAGCACGCGACTTTCCCGACATCTTTCTAGAAGAACTACCAGGGTTACCTCCGCAACGACCAGTGGAGTTCCGAATCGACTTAGTTCCGGGAGCTACTTTAGGAGCCAAATCGCCCTATCGTCTAGCACCAGATGAGACGCAGGAACTGTCCGGTCAAGTTAATGAACTGCTCAGCAAGGGCTTTATAAGGCCAAGCTTCTCACCATGGGGAGTACCGGTCTCGTTTGTTAAGAAGAAAAATAGATCTTTCCGTATATGCATCGACTACAGAGATCTCAACAAGCTAACGGTTAAAAATCGTTACCCTCTGCCTCGCATAGACGATTTGTTTGACCAACTGCAAGGGGAGAATTACTTTTCAAAGATCAATTTGAGATCCGAGTATCACCAGTTGCGATTGTTGAAGGAGGATGTTCCGAAGACAGCCTTCTGAACTCGTTACGGACACTACTAGTTTGTAGTCATGCCATTCGGATTGACAAATGCGCCCACAGTATTCATAGATCTAATGAATAGGGTGTGTCGTCCTTACTTGGATCAGTTCGTCATTCTATTCATTGATGACATACTTATCTACTCTCGAAGTGAGGAGGAGCATAGTAAACACCTGCGGCTTATCTTGGAAACACTACGATCAGAGAAGCTCTACGCAAAGTTCTCGAAATGCGAATTTTGGATCCGAAGGGTCGAATTCTTAGGACACGTGGTTAGCGAAGAGGTAATCCTCGTGGACCCATCCAAAATCAAGGCCATTGAGAACTGGTAAGCACCGAAGACGCCTACCGAAATTCGTCAATGTCTAGGCCTCGGTGGCTACTACCGCAGATTCATATAGAACTTCTCCCAAATTGGGAAACATCTTACAACATTAACCCAAAAGGGCGTGGCCTTTGACTGGGAAGAGAAACAAGAAAAGGCATTCCAAACGCTAAAACGACCCTTGTGCACTGCACCGATACTCTCCCTTACCGACGGAATAAAAGACTTTGTAGTCTACTGCGATGCTTCAAATCAAGGGCTTGGATGTGTTCTGATGCAACGAGGTAAGGTCATCGCCTACGCTTCAAGACAGCTGAAGACACATGAAGTGAACTACACCATGAACGATCTTGAGCTAGGAGCAGTTGTGTTTGCTCTGAAGATCTGGAGGCACTACCTGTATAGTACAAAAAGCACGATCTTTATAGATCACAAAAGCCTGCAACACATCTTCAACTAGAAGGAACTCAATATGAGGCAACGACGATGGGTTGAGCTACTGAATGACTACAAATGCAAAATTCATTATCATCCGGGTAAAGCCAATGTAGTAGCAGACGCCCAAAGTTCGAAGGAATATTCTGGTTGAAGAGTTAAATCAATGAGTATGACTATCCATTTGCACCTGTCCACACAAATCAAAGAGGCTCAACTCGAGGCCTTGAAACCAGAAAATGTGGTAGGTGAATCCCTACGAGGGATGGAGAATAATTTGGAAGTCAAGGGTTGCGGAGCCTTATTCCTCATGGACCAGATCTAGATACCGAAGCACGGTGGCTTCATAGACTTGGTCATGACCGAGGCGCACAACACTAGATATTCTGTCCACCCGGGGTCAGATTAGATGTATCTGGATCTTAAAAAGCTATAATGGTGGCCTAACATGAAAGCAGAGATTGCTACCTTCGTGAGTAAATGCCTTACTTGCGCAAAGGTTAAGGTCGAATACAAGAAACCATCATGCTTACTTCAACAACCAGAAATATCGGAGTGGAAATGGGAGCGGATTACTATAGACTTCATAACCAAGTTGCCCAAGACGACGGGTGGACTTGATATCATTTGGGTCATCGTCGATAGATTTACCAAATCAGTGCATTTCTTACCAATCAAAGAGACTGAAAAAATGGAGAAACTTACAAGAACTTACATTAGGGAAATCATACGACTGCATGGTGTCCCTATATCCATTATCTCCGATAGAGATAGTAGGTTCACTTCGAGGTTCTGGCAGTCGCGACAAAGTTCCCTAGGAATGAGGCTGGGCATGAGTACAACCTACCATCTACAAACCGACGGGAAAACTGAGAGAACGATACACTGGAAGATATGCTGAGAGCCTATCTGATTGACTTTGGGAAGGCATGGGATACTCACTTACCCCTTGTCAAATTTTCCTATAACAACAGTTAGCACACGAGCATAAAGGGTGCTCCATTTGAAGCCCTCTATGGCTGGAAGTGCAGATCTCCTCTGTGTTGGGCTGAAGTGGGTGACACACAGTTAGCTAAAGGACGAGTTCCTGACAGCGCTCTCATAGGTCTGGAGATCATTCGGGAAACGACAGAGAAGATCATTCAGATTCGTGAATGATTGAAAGCCTCTAGAGACCGACAGAAAAGCTACGCAAACAAACGAAGGAAACCTTTGGAATTCCAGGTGGGAGACCGCCTTCTTTTGAAAGTCTCACCCTGGAAAGGCTTGATACGCTTCAGAAAGCGTAGAAAGTTAAATCAAAAATACATAGGGCCTTTCGAGATTCTTGCTAGGATCGGCCCCGTAGCTTACAAACTCAACCTACCCCGTGAGCTCAGTAACGTACATTATACATTCCACGTCTCGAACTTGAAAAAGTGTATGTCCGACGAGACTCTTGTAATCCTACTCTACGAGATCGAGATCAACAAGAGCCTCAACTTCGTGGAAGAACCTATAGAGATCATGGAGCGAGAGGTCAAGCAGACGAAGCACAGCCGCATCCAATTAGTGAAGGTTCGCTGGAACGCCAAGCGAGGACCGGAATTCACTTGGGAGCGTGAGGATCAAATGAAACTAAAATACCCTCATCTTTTCTCCTAGTTTTTGTAACTATTTATTGCTTAAACTCTAATTTCGGGACAGAATTCCCTCTAACGGGGGGATGATGTGACAATCCAAAATTTCCATCTTGTACAATAGATCAATTTAATCAAAGATAGACTTGTTTCACTAGCTTTTAGCACTGTTTGAGGTCTATTTGACTGTTCTAAACCCAATAAAATTTAGGTAGGAACCTAGAAATGGGATAACATAATGCATATCATGCAAAATCGGGCCAAACACTCCAAAACATGGAGTGTGCGGCCGCACACTTGAGTGTACGTCCACACACAGGTTTGTGGGGCCACACATCCATACCAGCCACACACTCTTGCCTATATATGCCATCCTTAGTCATTTTTGAACACTTTTCCCACTCCTTCAAAGCTGGAACACACTTTTCTCTCTAGTACCATCCAAATCTTCATCTTAATCTTCATAAAAGTATGTAATCCTTCCTTTGATTTGTTGATACATCAACTTAACTAGCCTTCTTCCCCACTTTGATCCACAAAAACACGTTTTCGGTGTTAGATCTTCAAAAACACCAAGAACACATACGAAACTTGTTGGAGTTTAACCATACTTCAAAGCTTCTAGATAGTGTAAAAACTTATCATAGGTAATATATGCCAAGAACACTTGAAGATATGCTGGAAAAATGCCATTTCTCATAATCTTCAGGAGTGTACGGCTACACACACCATGTGTATGGCCGCACGCAACATGTGCAACCATATACACCCCTTTTAGGTCCTAAAATGGAAATAAACTCTATATAAGGCTAGGACATGAAGTAGAAACCCTCCTAGATGAGTCCTAAGTGTTGAGAGATAAACTTAGAGACACACTTGAACAAACGTTAGAACAAGTATATTGCGGAAAAGTTAATCTCGAACGATCTAAAAGCTCAACAATAATATTTAGAGTTAGATGTTAGAGAGTTAATTGCAGAAAAAATAAAGAAATGTAAATGACAACAATTGCTATATCAAGTATACACTTAAGCTAATTTATAACGAGGAATGCATTCAAGCCAAGTTAATAAGTGAGATCAAACTTAGTGATTAAGTCACAAAAGACTTGCTCCGAAGAGAGATTGTAATCGATTATGAAAGTAAGAAGAGTGAGTAAGAGAGATTGAAGAGATAACTTCAGAGATGTGTATTAGAATTTGATGCTATCATTCTCAAGTTTACAAGAGAATGAGCTCTATTTATAGAGACTAACAAAGATCACTAGATTACATCTCTAAGAGTAGCCATGCAAGGCATATTGGACAATAGAGTGTATTACAAAAAGACAAAGTAAAGTAATCTAGTAAAGACTGTGGTAGATAGAAACTACGGTTGGTGACTGCTGATGAAGAGACTTGACTGCGGGGGTTTGTTGGCTGTGGTAGCTGAAGTTCAAGAGGGTCACTTTTTATGTTTCAACAATTTCCCCTAAGTGAGCTCTTTAACTTTTTGATCAATTATCAAGTTTAAGAAACTTGATCAGGATCCACCAAAACTTTATGATGTTCTCCAACCAGATGATTGTTCTTAAGATCTCGAACTTGACTTCTGCAATTGTGTGCTTTGATTTTTCCACAGCGTTTCGGCAGATGTCAAGTTGCTTCCTGGTGAGGCGATGCATGGCCGTCATAGGAATAAAATATTTTACATTAACGGTTTTCCTTTTGAGGATGACTCCAAGTTCAAGGTAGTTCGTTGCACCTAAGGATATTTCTTCATAGCCTTCGGTAGGCATTGGTGTGGGGTCAAATGGTGGCAGATCGACTTTCTTGGCAATGGTGGGGTAGATGTCTACGTCGATCTTGGCAAAGTCACAGACTGTTTCCTTTAAGAAAGTATTAGCCCTTTCAATTGCAATCTTCATCTTTGGGTGCTTCTCAGACTTATGTTGAAACACCTTATGGATGAGAAAGACTTCTTCTGGATTCATATAGGGAAAATCAGCCTGGGTGCGGACATAATCATGTTCCCTTCTGGTCAGAGTGTATTGGATGAAGTCAGCCTTCATGAACTTCCGGATTTTCTAGTTCTTGACTGCAGATGGTCTATCGTTGACTAAGTCTCTCAAATTCCATTGGCAGTCTTTTGGCGTCTGGAAGGCTGTGGTCGAACTGCTCAAATACAATGACGTATCTGGCATTAGGAGAGATTGGGACATCCCAGTAGCCATTTGAAGAGGGTTCCGCATAGGTGAGGTGGGGAGTGTAGTCATCATCAAGCTGTCTACGGTGAGGATTGATCCAAGAATTCATCAAGGACTCATCCATGATGGTATCAAAACTGCATAGTCTTCGAACTTCTTCAGCTAGTTTGGCTGCCTTCTAATATTTTTTCGTTTGGGTGGGTGCAGGAGAGTCATTTGAACTCGGAGACGACATGTACTCCACAAGGTTTTTGAAGTGAGGGGGAGTCTCTGGTTTCTCAGGAGTGTTTTCCTGTTGCACTGGTGAGTTATGAGTTGGAGTGTGATGAGATGGTTGCGGTGAAAGTTCTGATGTAGGAATTTTTTCTATAGTTATAGGGGAGTTTGATGTTGTGAGATGGAATGGTTGGAGTGATGGACTTCTTCTTCTTCACTTCCCCCTCTTGAGGAGTTCAGACCCGGAGCATCCTCAAGCCATTGACGAAGGCCATTAAGTCTGGCAAAAACTTCTCGGAATTCAGCTTTGAGGCATTCGGCCAATTGTTGATTGTTGGGGATGGTGGGATTGAAGAGTAGCCTATGGATATCCTTAGTGAGTTGAATGATTTTAGGACCATGGAAATTTGCAGACAAGGATCGCTGCAGGCGGTTGATTCTAGCATGAAGAACTAAGATTGCGGACTCATAAGCAGTGTGAGTCTCAGCAATCAGTTTTTCATTGTGGGAGGCTTGATCCGCAACGGCTGCTTGAAGATCTTTCTTGATTGCGGTTACCTTAGAGATGAGGTGTTCCACAATAGCCATGAATTCTTTGTGGTCAGCTTGACGATTATTGTCAAGGGACCGGATCCCCATTTCAACCTTTAGAGAGATACGCTCTGCAACCATTCTCTCACATGTTTCCAGGTGTTCAATCCTTTCTATTAGTGACTGCGGTCTAGGGATATCTTCTGGTTGTGGTTGAGTTGGCTTGACCGCAGCAAGGATTTGATCAACCTTGTCTTGAAGACTTAGAAATTCTTTCCTGGTAACAACATTCATCATCATCTTCTTCTTCTTCTTCTTCTTCTTCTTCTCTTTGGTTTTTGAAGTCGAATGATGAGAGCCACTGGATTCTTCTTCTTCATCGAACATCATGAGGTCTTCATCAGAAGGGGAGGGTTTGTTTACCTCTTGTAATTCATCATCATCAAAATCGGAGGTAGGAGCAGAGCTCCCTTCGATTTCGGGTCCTTCATCTTGTGATCCTTCAGCAGTGCGAGAGGGAGGAACTCTAGAAGTATGTTTGTCAATAGTTGCTTCCTGAGCCTTGTGGAAGGTTTCGACCATTTCGGACATCCAGTCTTGAACTTTCAGAATGGTGGCTATGGTATTGGCATTATTAATTGCATCTGCCCAATACTTAGCCACTGCTTGGATTTCTTGTTCCTTCAGCTGTTGTTGCTTGATTTGTTGATCCTTGCGTGCTTGGAATGCCCTTTAAAAAGCAACAAATTTTTTTACTTCAGCCTCATTGGAGGGTTGATACTTGCTCCATGAATCACTAGAGTTATCACCGTCAATTCCTTGAAATCGCACCAAGGTGTCCCTCGGGTTCACGGATCCTTGCACATTTGTGCTCACCGTGCCTAAACCACCTATTACAAATGTAAGCAGAGTAGGATTTCCTGAGCTTCCTTGGTCTGCTTGACTCGTGGTCAAGTTTGGTCTCGACTCAGTTCTGGCATAGGCGGAAGAAGTGCCCTGCGGTTGGGAAGGTGTTTGGGCGACATTTAAAAGGATGGAGTTCAACTCCTCAGGAGAAAAAAATGCATTCGGGAAGCCCTGGAGACTTTAGGGCGAGAACCAGTATTATCCTCTTGGAATTCAAATAGGAGGAGTCTCCTCGTTGCTGTCAATCAGACTCACTTTGTGAGTCTGAAAGGAAGAAGATGGTAGTTTCAAATGGATATGCGGGCATCCTAAGGACTACCGGAGCCCGTTGATAGGCTGAGGTATCAGTTCGGTCATGCATATGGCTAGAGGGATTGGTTTTGCGTTTCTTAAGGATTGAAATGGGTTTATCATCCTCATCTGAGTCACTGCTGGAGTCATGTTGGAGAGGTTCCACAATAGTGATTGTTGGTGGAGTTTTCCTTTTCTTGGAGGGCTTGGAAGCATCCTTTTTAGGTGTTCCTTGTTTCTTGGTGTTGCGGGGGCCATGAAGAGTAGAAACTTTGTGCTTACGTCTTTGGGAATGATAAATATTGGAAAGAGTTATGGAGGAAGGCAGTGCGGTGCCTTCAGGGTTAACGACTGTGGATGGAAGAGGCGGGGTAGGAAGGTATGGGTCAATACCTTCTGTAACCTCAATGTGGTCTGAGACATTAGCAGTCTCAAGAGCGAGGGTAGAAAGAATATGGACAGGAAGTCTACGGGTTGGGCCAAACACTTATTGATCAGATTAAGGATTGTACCTTTTGAGGTCCTTGGTGACGAAGAAGTTGATGTCACTGCATATGTCTATCCCTGCGTCCGCATGTAGGTCTGCAATGCAGTGGGACCAAAACCTAGCAAAGGTGAGTTCGGTTGGGTTCTCCCTTGGGCTCTCTTTGGGAATGTATTGTAGAAAATCGTCCCAAAGGATCTTTCCGTATTTTACATCGTGTCCTGTGAATATGCTCCATACCAATTCCAACCGTTTGAGACCCATGTTATCCGTGCCTCTGGTTCTGCCGAATAGACTGCGGATGACAAAGTGGCACACGAATTGCCAGACCGCAGGCAATTGGTTCTTCTTGAATTCGCCAATTCCTTTGATCTTTTTCTGATAACCCATCTGGTAGAGTGCCAAAGGAATGTCCGCCATTGATGGGGTGAAAATCTTGATGGAGGGATGAACAAGGAGGTTAATGGCGGTGAGGAACTTTTGTTTGGATAGAATGACCAAAGAATCATTGATTAGGTTTAGATGAACTTCTTGGGGGTTATCGAGTGGGCGATAGGCTGAGAAGGCACATTTGAAGAGGGTTGAAATTGGAACAACATCTGTGAAAGCATCGAATGGACCAAACAGAGGGTGATTTTTCAGGAATTTGATCATGAGTTTTGTGGGAGCATTGCAAAAAGGTTGTTCTTCAAATATGGCTCTGAAATTGCTTGAAGCAATTATGGGAGAGTCTGAACCAGTCGGGTTCACTGATCCAGAAGCCTTGGATTGTTTCTTCGAGAAAGCTTTGAAGAATGCAGAGGAAGGTTGAAGGTTTAGAGAGCGTAAAATTTTCTTTGTGGAGAAGAAAGGGGTTTTATAGTGACTTAATGGAGCGGGAAACATTTTTGACCTAAGTGAATTTGGGTAAAAAACGTTTGGGTTTATCTTTTGAATTTGCGTTTTTAATCTCAGCCACATATTGACAAAAGAGGGATGAAATCTGAATTTGGGATTAACCAGAAAAGGGCTCTGCATTTACTGAAATGTTAGATTTTGTATCACATTTGGTGAACGTGTGGTGGGGGAGAGATTAATCTGTTGGATAAAGGGGAAGTTGTAACAGATGTGATGGTTTGGGGTAATAGGAAAAGACATATTAAAAGGATTTCACTTGGAAAATCTTTATATTGTCGTCATACCTAAAATAGGTCTGGCACGAGGTTTAGAAAAAAAAAAAGAATGACGCAGTTTCTCAAAGGAATGTTTTTATTTAATGTTTTATTTAATGAAGAATCATTAAATAGCACACCATGTTTTTTTTTGTTTTTTCAAAAGAATGAACATTATGAAAATCAATTAATGTGACTGCGAATGGACACATCATTGCGGATGGCTCCTTTGCCATTGCGGATGACTGCAGTGGGAGAAACTGAGAAGAGCACTTGTATAAGAAGTTAGTAATAACAAACAAGAAAGACTCGTGAAAGATAAATACAATATATGGTTGTGGTACATAGACTGCGGTACATAGGATATACCAAAACGATCTATTATAAATGACTTTCAGTTAGGACCGCAACGGAGACCAAGAATGGTCTGCGGTACCTATTAATTCAAGAAGAATTGAGGGTCCGGATTCATCATCCCTAACATTTGTAAGAACACATTGAGTTTAGTAGAGTCAAGTGCTTTTGTAAATACATCAGCAATCTATTCATGAGTAGGGACAAAGATGAGTTCAATGTTACCTTTCAGAATGTAATCTTTTATGAAGTGATACCGTAGTTCAATATGTTTCGTCTAGGAGTGCTAAATAGGATTATGAGAAATCACTATGGCACTTTCAGAGTCACAATAGATTGGTATCCGCAACATTCTGTATCCGTAGTCTAACAGTTGTATCTTCATCCATAGAACTTGAGAACAACAGCTGGCTGCAACCACATATTCGGCTTCTGCGGTAGACAATGAAACACAACTTTGTTTTCTTGAGGACCAGATGACGAGTCTACCTTCCAAAAATTGACATCCACCAGAGGTACTTTTACGATCAAGTTTACATCCGGCATGATCCGCATCGGTAAATGCTTGAAGACTAAAATCATTCCTTGCGGGGTACCATAGACCAAGAGATTTGCTTCCTTTCAGGTATCAGAGAATTTGTTTGGCTGCGGTCATATGTGACACTTTTGGGTCAGCCTGATACCTTGCACATCCACCAGTTGCAAAGACAATGTCCGGTCGGCTTGCGGTGAGGTACATAAGAGAGCTAATGATACCTCTATAAGTCTTATGATCCACAGATTCGCCAGAGGGATCAACAGAGATCTTATAACCGAAGACCATAGGGACCTTAGCCGAGGAACAGTTATCCATAGAGTATTTCTTCAATAATTTAGTGGTGTATTTCTCTTGATGAATGAATATCCCTTGCTGAATTTGTTTGACTTGAAGACCTAAAAAGAAATTAATCTCTCTATTCATGATCATTTGGAATTTTTTGGTTATGAGCTTAGCTAATTCATCCACCATTCCTTGATCAATCGATCCGAAGATGATATCATCCACGTATATTTGTACAAGCATAAGGTGGTCACCATTTGGTTTTCTAAATAACCTGGGATCAATCACTCATCTTTTGTAACCTGAAGAGACTAGAAATTCAGAAAGAGTCTCATACCAAGCTCTTGGGGCTTGCTTCAGACCATAGACTGCCTTTTGAAGCTTGTAGCTGTGGTCAGGGAATTCAATACTTTCAAAGCCGTGAGATTGTTGAAGATAAACCTCTTCTTTCAATTCCCCATTGAGAAAATCACTCTTAACGTCCATTTGATGTACCTTGATATTTTTGTGGGCAACATATGCTAAAAAGATTCGAATGGCTTCCATTCGTGCCACCGGAGCATATGTTTCATCGTAGTCAACACCTTCAAGTTGATTGTACCCCTTTGCAACCAGTCTTGCCTTATTTCTAATAACCGAACCAGATTCATCTAACTTGATCTTGAACACCCATCTTGTTCCAACAATAGTATGGCCTTGCGATATGGGAACGAGTTGCCACACCTTGTTTCTTTTGAATTCTTCTAGTTCTTCTTGCATTGCAGAAATCCAATCAGGTTCCAATAATGCTTCTTTGATCGATCATGTCTCAACGGCGGACATAAATTTTGTGTAGTGACAATGATCAGATAAGTCCTTGGCAGATCAAGTCTGGATACCTGCGGATGGGTTACCAATAATTTGACCTGGTGGGTGGTCCTTCGTCCATACATGTAGACGAGGCATCAGATGATCAGCGGCTGCAGTAGTGGGAATGTCTTCAATATCAGAAGTTTCTACAGTTGGAGATGGAAGTTCCCCTTGGATTTGAGAACATCCTGCAGAGTCATCTTGGCTTGTTGGAACAAGAGTGAAATTTTCTTGATCCGTTTGGAGAGGTAACCCCTGGACTGCGGATGGGAGTTCCTCTGGAACCTGAGAAGGTTCCCTCTGGACTTCTGATGGGAGAGTGATGATCCTTGAATCGGCTCTAGTATCAATGTTCTCTATAAGTGCAACATACGAATCTAAAGATACGTTTGATGGTAATGATTTTATGCGGATAGGAACTTCAGCATCATCAAGTACTGGAACCTCGATGGTTGTTTCTTGATCCAGAGTAGAGCTTTCCACCTCAACTAGAGAGGTGAAAGTATTGAGAGATGGTAGTTCGGATAGATATGGACCAGAAACATCAGCGTGTTGTTATTGAGCGGCCGGTGACACAAGAACTTAGGATAGTTTCTCCATTTCAACAGGATCGAAAAGATCGTCATAATTAACTTCAACTAGATTTAAAGGACCTGAAGAAGCAGGAATGTCACTTTCCATGATTGCGGTGGTTTCAGTGGATGGAGGGGCGTTGCGGATGTAAGGGTCTTCAAAATTCACATCGAAGCTTTCAATGATTAGCCTTGTACGTCTGATGAGAAACCGTAACCAACCTTGTTCGTAGAGTAGCCAAGAAAGATTCCTTCATCAGACTTCGGAGCAAATTTGTTAAGCTGATCTCTCTTGTTGATCACAAAACATCTACACCTAAAGATATGAAAGAAGCGAAAATTTGGTTTTCGGTTGTTGAGGCCCTCATATGGTGTTTTACAGAGGCGTTTGCACACAATGCTTCGGTTTTGAACAAAGCATGCGGTTGCTACAGCTTCAGCCCAGAAGTAAAGAGGAAGGTGTGCGAAGTTGAGCATAGATCTGGCTGCTTCGACTAGTGTGCGGTTCCTTCTTTCTACTACTCCATTTTGTTGTGGTGTATAATTAGCTGAAAAGTTGTGAGTGATACCTTTAGACACCAAGAAGCTGTTGAGAGCATGATTAGTGAGCTCGGTTCCATTATCATTGTGGATACGTCTTACTGGCAGCTTGATCTGAAGTTCTATTTCTTTAATGAAGTTGATGAAAATGTGCGGTGTTTCAGATTTGAGTCTGAGGAAGAAGATCCATGTGAAGCGTGTGAAGTCATTTACTATAACCAGTATGTACTTTTTGTGATGGAGACTGGCTACAGTTGATGGACCGCAGAGATCAACATGCAGGAGCTCAAGTGGTTCATAAATTTAAGAGTCAATCACCATGGGATGAATTGCTTCGGATTGCTAAAGTTGAGAATAGGGAGTCCTCTGACCAGCTCTCCAGTGACCAAGGTGTTGATGTATCTGAAGTTGAGATGAGCGAGCTTGCGGTGCCACAGCCAGCTGACTTCGGATACAACTTTGGAAAGGAAACACAGTTGCGGTTTGCCAATGATCAGAGAGACATCCATAGGATACATGGTACCCTCGGATCGTGACTTGATCAACCAAATGCTCCTATCACTTGTCATTACATAACAAAATTGATCATCAAATTCAACTCGATGGCCTGCCTTACATAGTTGGCCAACACTTATGAGATTATGTTTAAGGCTTTCTACATAAGCAACCTTTTGAATTGAGAAGTTCCCCGTAGTGAGTACATCGTAACCTCGGATGATTCCATTTGCATTGTTGCCGAAAGTAACATTTCCACCGTTGCAAATTGGCCTGAAATCCCGAAGGTATTCTAACCTTCCGGTCATGTGCAAGGAGCAGGCACTGTCAATTAACCATTCATCTTCTTGTTCCTCCTTACACAAAGCTTGAGAATTACACGGTTAGTTTAGGCGTCCAAACTAGTTTGGAGCCTAGAACAACAGACGAGTTTCTGAGAGATACATGTACAGAGGTTACATGGACTGGTTTCGTGTCAACTTTTAAACCTAGTCCTGGGTGTTTGTGTAGTTTTGGAGTGTTGTGTGTTTTTGCAAAGTTACGAGGTTTCTGATTTTGGCAACTAAACTGACATTTATAGGTTGAGATTTTGTCTTTCGTTTTGACATCACGTTTGGTCAGCAATCTAAAGGATGAGTTGTTTGGCTTTTGACTAGTCTAAGGTTGAAAAGATCTATCATGAGTGTTGTTTGTTGTCTGAAACGTTGGTTTTGAAAAAGGTGATGTTTGAAAGTTGCGAGTGCAGCAACAAACAAAAGACCGCACTTGCGATTCCTCTGTTAACGTCTGGTGTGTTGAGCTGGTGGAAGTTACTAGCTGATTCGATGCCCAAGGGTGAAGCTAGTAAGATGTATTGGGAAGATTTTTTTGGTACAACTAAAATTGCAGTACTGCTCTGTGTAGGATCTTCTGGAAATCAACAATGAGTTCCAGAATTTAAAGAAAGGAAAGATCGGTGTTACTGAATACGCTGCTAATTTTATGGAAAAGGTGAAGCTTGTTCTTCATTTAGTTCCAACTGAACTCTCTAAGGTCAACAAGTTTGCCCTCGGATTACCAGCGGACTTTGGTCTGATGGTTAAGCAAGCAACCACTTTGAAAGCCACCATCTGGGCTGCTAAGAATGTTGAGGTTCAGATCAAAGAGAAGGGTCTAGAGAGGGCAGAAGTTGGTGAAAAGAGAAAATTTGAAGGAACTTCAGGTTCCAACATGAAAAGCAATTTTTCTAAGTCGAGGAAGTTTGGAGGAGGAGGAGGTGAAGTGAAATGGTGTGAGAAATGCACGAAAAAGCACTCTAGGAGATGTAGTGAGGAGGTGACTTGCTTAAAATGCGGAAAGACTGGGCATTATGCCAACGTGTTTCTGTCCGAAAAGAGGGTATGTTTTGAGTGCCATGAAGTAGGGCATGTTCATAAAGACTGTCCAAAGAGGAAGGATGCCGCAAAGCGCAATCTACAACCAAATCCAAAGGCGAGAGCCTTTCAGATGACACTTGAAGCTGCAAAAGAAGAAGTCGATGTCGCTTCAGGTACCTTTCTCGTAAACGAATTGCCTTCCCAAATTTTGTTTGATTCTAGAGCCAGTTACTCCTTTATATCGCATGAATTTGGTAGAAAGTTAGCTTTGCTTGTAGATAGGCTAGTTAATGCCTTATTAGTCGAGATTGCTAGTGGCAAGTATGTACCTGTTAGCCATCGTATGAAAAACATCCTCATTAACTTGGATGGGAATAAGTTCCACGAGGAATTATTGCCTATCGAGTTAAATGGATTTGAGATAGTTTTAGGAATGGGTTGGCTTAGCGCCAATGATGAAGAAATATTATGTAGAAAGAAGATAGTAAAAGTAAACCCACTAGGGAAAGAGTCGTTTATGGTGTATGGAGACAAACGCAGAGTAAATTCTGGAATCATTTCCCTAATGAAAGCCAGAAAGTGTTTGGCCAAGGGTTGTACATCATATCTAGCGTTCGTGATCGATGCTAAGATGGAAAAGAAGGAGGTGCAGAATATTCCGGTGGTGTGTGATTATCCGGAAGTCTTTCCCGAAGATCTTCCCGGATTGCCCCTTGATCGACAAGTAGAATTTCGTATCGACTTGTTACCAGGAACGACGCCGATAGCAAAAGCACCATATCGATTAGCACCAACAGAGATGAAAGAACTTATGACACAACTTCAGGAGTTATTGGACAAAGGTTTCATTCGACCTAGTTCATCGCCATGGGCAGCCCCTGTGTTATTTGTAAAGAAGAAAGACAGGAGCATGAGAATGTAAATCGATTACAGAGAGCTGAACAAAGTGACGATAAAGAACAAGTACCCATTGCCAAGGATCGATGACCTGTTCGACCAGTTACAGGGTTCGAGCTATTTTTCGAAGATCGATCTTAGGTCAGGATACCATCAACTAAAGGTGAGAGAGCATGATATCGAAAAGACTGCGTTTAGAACAAGATATGGACACTATGAATTTTTGGTTATGTCGTTCGGACTAACCAATGCCCCAACAACTTTCATGGATTTGATGAATAGGGTTTCTAAACCATTCCTAGATAAATCTGTGATAGTATTCATAGACGACATCTTGATTTATTCGAAAAGCAAGTAGGAGCATGAACAGCATCTGCGTGAAGTGCTAGAAGTCCTGAAAAAGGAGAAGCTGTATGCAAAGTTCCCCAAATGTGAATTTTGGATTCAAGAAGTCCAATTTTTAGGTCATGTGGTTAACCAAGAAGGAATAATGGTTGACCCAGCAAAGATTGAAGCTGTAATGAAATGGGAACAACCAAAAAGTCCTACGGAGATTCGAAGCTTTTTAGGATTAGCTGGATATTACGGAAGGTTTATCCAAGGCTTTTCTTCGATTGCTACTCCATTAACAACTTTGACCCACAAAGGAGCTACTTATGCTTGGAATGAGAAGCATAAGGAAGCCTTTGAGAAGTTTAAGAAGAGATTGTGTGAAGCACCGATTCTTTCGTTGCCTGAAGGAGTTGATGACTTTGCAGTTTATAGTGATGCATCTGGAGTTGGGTTAGGTTGTGTTCTAACCTAAAGGGATGAAGTGATAGCATATGCATCAAGGCAATTGAAGGAACATGAAAAGAACTATCCCACTCAGGATTTGGAGTTGGCAGCGGTAGTATTCGCCCTAAAGATATGGAGGCATTATCTTTATGGCACAAAGTGTAAACTTTTCACTGATCATAAGAGTCTTAAATATCTCTTTAATCCGAAGGAATTAAACATGAGGCAACGACACTGGCTAGAGTTACTCAAGGACTACGACTGTGAGATACTTTACCACCCTTTTAAAGCAAATGTTGTTGTTGATGCTCTCAGTCGGAAGGTAAACCTTGAAAAGAAAAGGCCAAGAGCGTTGAGAATTGAAGTTGTCTCGATAATTGTGGAAAGTATAAAGAAGGCTCAAGAGGAAGCTTTGGAGAAAAATGATCGAAAGGAAGAACGTTTGGGCAAAACGTTAGTCTTCGGTACAAACAATCTAGGGTTGAAGGTATTCCAAGATAGGATTTGGGTACCTAAGACGGGCGGAGTAAGAGATCTTCTGATGGAAGAAGCTCACAAGACCATGTACTCGATTCATCCCGGCAGTACAAAAATGTATAGGGATCTAAAACCCTATTATTGGTGGCCGGCGATGAAGCTCGATGTTGCTAAGTATGTGGCCGAGTGTGTAACTTGTGCTAGGGTTAAGGCACAACATCAGAAACCGTATGGGAGTTTAGAACCTTTACCCATACCCATGGGTAATTGGGAAGACATCACCATGGATTTTGTGACTAAACTGCCCAGAACAAGGAACGGTCACGACATGATTTGGGTGGTCGTTGATTGCTTCACTAAGAGTGTGCATTTCATAGCAGCCAAAGAGAAATGGTATATGGATAAACTTGTGAATTCTTACGTGAAGGAAATTATGAGGCTTCACGGTGTTCCACTAACGATTGTATCCGATCGTGATAGCCGTTTTACCTCAAGGTTTTGGAGGAGTCTACAAGAGGAATTGGGTACCAAGTTGTGTTTGAGTACAGCTTACCATCCGCAAACCGATGGTCAGAGCGAACGAACGATTCAAACATTGGAGGATATGTTGAGAGCATGTACCCTAGAATTCCAAGGTAACTGGGATGAACACTTACCTCTAGTAGAATTTCCCTATAATAATAGTTTCCACTCAAGAATTAAGATGGCACCTTATCACGCTTTGTATGGGGAAAAGTGTCGAACGCCATCATGTTGGCTAGAAGCTGGGGAAAAGCAGTTTATGGGACCTGAAATAGTCCATCAGACTACCGAAAAGTTGAAAGTGATAATGGAAAGGATGTTAGCTGCTCAAGATTGACAAAAGAGTTATGCTGACAAGAAAAGACAACCGATAACCTTTGAAGTTGGAGGTTCGGTTTTACTTAAAGTCTCGCCGTGGAAGGGACTTATAAGATCTGGTAAGAGAGGGAAGTTGAGTCCAAGGTTTATTGGACCATTTAAAGTTCTCCAGAGGATCGGGAATAAAGCTTACAAGCTAGAGTTACCGGAAGAACTGGAGGGTATTCATCACACCTTTCAAGTGTGTTACTTGAGAAAGTTCACGGGAGATGTGCCCAGCATAATTCCGATTTCTGAGTTAAGGTTGGTTGAAAACAAGAGGTTGATCGAAGAACCTGAGGCAATCGTTGACCGTAAGACTATGAAGTTGCGACGCAAGATGGTCGATTTAGTGCTTGTGCGCTGGAAACATATGAATGGACCAAATCTCACTTGGGAAACGGAGAGTGACATGATGAGTCGCTACCCGCAGTTGTTTGGTGATATGTGATTCCGGGGACGGAATCATCCTAAGGGGGAGATAATTGTAACGCTCATGTTTTTAGCCTAGGCATTTATATTGAGTTGATAGTCTAGGTTAACCTTTGTAACTCATTTTGAAGAAATGAAATGGAATTATGTGAATATTATATGAATTATGTGTTTTATGCTTAATTATTAGGGCTTAATTAATTAAAAAATAAAAATAAGCGTCAAAATTAAAGGGTAAGATAAGCCCAATATCTTTACATAAAGTTGTAGTGCTCGAAACAAGGATTTCGGGGATATAAAGAATACCAAAATCCGAGTTATAATGAAGAAGTTATGACCTGTCGAACTTTCGAGACAAAACCGGCACGGTGTTAAATGTCGTAAAAAGTGAGTTTTCGATAAACTACTTTTTAGCCTGAGTGATCTAAACAAAAGTCGTAGTATTCGTTAAACTGAGAAGTTCGATAAAAAGAACGCCCAAATCTGACTTCGTATGAGGAAGTTATGATTTTTCGAAGTTTCAGCTTAGTAGTAGACAGCTAAAAACTCGAATTTTAGATCGAGCGATTTTTAGCCTACACAACCTAAACGAGAATTGAAGGTCTCGTCATTAGGAGCACAACAGTAAAAAGTCTGATGAAAACGGACGTCGGATGAAGAAGTTATGAATTTTTAACGGATTTCCTGTCCCGGTCTGTTAAAAATAATAATATAAAATTCAAAGTCAAAATTAGCCGACGAAGTCTAAATGGAAGTTGTAGAGTGTAATTTTAGCTACTTGTGCATATAAAGAACGTAAAAACCGGAGCTCGTATGCGAATGTTATGGATTTTAGAAGTTTTGGTGCGAAAATTGAGAAAATTCGCATAGTCACATTTTGCCACGTCAGCTTTGTTGAAAGAGTGCCACATGTCCTGCTGACTCACCAAGTTGCTGAGTCACCAAGCTGCTGAGTCATGCGCAGCCACGTGTCGGATTCTGATTTGACCGAAGGGAGGTCCAATCCGAGGCTCGCATATGGACCAAACCTCGCACCACTAGCTCCGAGCCTCGCACATGGGTTACGACTCCACGATCCAATCAGCGAGTGCCACCGAGACCCTCGCACGTGCTGACCACCTGTGCACCGGAGCCGACTTCGAACACACTCTTTGGACCAATCACAAGAAGCCAGCAGCCCCTTCGCACATGCTACCCTCGTGCGAGCCACCCCCTGTGAAGCCTCTCAGCCGTTGGATAAGAAGCCTCTCATCCGTTGGATCAGGACTTCGGACCCTATAAATAGAAGGGTACCTGCGAAGGCTCTCGGTTACTTTTGGTGTTTTGTCATATTTAGCCCCTTTCTTCATATTTTCTTCATCTTAGAATCCCCCAAAGCCCCGGTATCGATTATAAGCCCCAGAATACGCCACGAAGTGCCCGAGAAGCCCGGAAAATTTATCTTTTCGGTTTCGAAGCCCGACTTTTGCAAAGCCTGGCTTCTCAATAAAACTCCCAGTTTTATTAGAAACGATCGTTTTAGGAAATGAATTGTTGCTCGATTATCACCAAATCAAGTGAGTGTATAGTCACTTTCATTTTACACATATATATGAAGTATTTACCTTATAATACGTGCTATGTGTAAATATATTAATTGTTTATTTGAGGTGACTGTTGTGTTGATGTTTTATACAAGTTTTAAACTGTATAAGTATTTTTATCTACAAATATGTTGGGTAGAACATGGGTAGAAAGTGATGTGTGATAAAATAAAATTGATGAGAGGCCTCGATGTGTTTTGAGATCCAGTCATCTAACGGAGTTTGAATGACGACCACGGACTTTCTAGACAGTCCAGTGGGAAACATTAGCAGGTCCGCAACCTGTAGGTGTTAATGAACTGAGAGTGTTCATTCGCTATACTCCATCCGCCTCATGGTTTCCTTTAGTACATGTATGGCTGAGGAAACCCCTTAGCAGTAGTGTCCATCCCGATGATATTCTTTAGGCTAGGTCCCTTGTGAAAAGTGTTTAGGGACGTAAAGTAAGGATAACGGGAACGGGTAATCAGGGTTATTGTTGATTAGTGAACTTAAAAAGTTTATTATTATTGTGGGTTGAAAACCCTATGTGCTCACCAGGCTCCCAAGCCTCACCCACTTAGATTTTTATGTTACAGGTAGTGGACCCCGAGCATAGTCGGAGGACGACGAGAGATTTTTGGATTATAAGTCAATAGTTGTAAATAACTGTTGAAAGGCTTATAATGTCTTGTTTATGCTTTTGATCTGTATCGGAACATGACATCCTGAGGTTTTGATATATATGGAAAATATATACCTTCTTAATGAAGGGTTTTGATAAACTTTTATCATATGTTGTTCGGGGACCAATTCCGCAACATCTTTTGAAAAGATTTCTCTGATTTTATTTTAAAAAGCATAAATTAAATCGGTCTTTTCTGGCCGAGAAATTAGGGGATGTCACAGTATAGGTGTACAACTATATTTTATTATGATCAGATCATATGAACTATTTAAATTGGGAGTAATATTTGATAGACTAAACACTTGGTGATCTAAAATGTGTAGGAACTAAACAAAATGCCTAGAAGAAGTTGCGCTCGTCTAAACCTGAACCAACAACCAGAACCACAACAACAACAACAACCACAACCACCACCACTAGAAACAAACCCTCCAACAAGTTCAGCAGAACTTGAAGAAATCATAGCTCAAAGAATCGCTGCAGCTCTAGCTAATGTCACAAGAGGAGGAGTTAGAAATGAAGGCAATGTAAGGACCGCCAGAATGTGTACCTACAAGGATTTTATGAATTGCAAACCTAAGAGCTTCCATGGAACGGTAGGGGTTGTTAGCATGACCCGGTGGATGTAAAAGACAGAATCAGTATTTCAAATAAGCTTCTGTCCGGACGAATGTAAGGTACGATTTGCTGCGTGTACATTCGCTGATGCAGCATTTACATGGTGGAACACCCATGTGAATACAACGGGTATTGATGCTGCCAATTCCATGCAATGGGAAGAGCTGAAGAGGATGCTAGTAGAGGAGTATTGTTCGAGGGAGGAAATACATAAGCTGGAACAAGAATTGTGGACCCTAACCATGAAGGGTTCAAAGATAAATGCTTATACCGCTAGATTCAATGATCTTGCGGTGATGTGTCCAGCACTTGTAATCCCAGAATACAAGAAGATTGAGCGATATATCTGGGGTCTAGCATCGCAAATCAAAGGAATGGTGATCACATCTGTAACAACCCAAAGTTGTTCATCACCGAAAACCCGTTCTACCCGAATAACTCGTCGGAAATCGAAATGTCCCGTCATCGTTTTTGGGCTTAGTTAACTAAAATTTTATATTTATTTTCGTTCAATGAGGGTCCAAATCGTTTAGGAACTCATGAATTTAGCCCAAAACATTTATTTCATAAATTTTAGAAATATCCTCGTCGGGTGACGAAAACTCAATCGGGTGCGACCCAAAGCATCGTTTAAGGCCGGTATCGGGTAGAATTCCACCGTGTCCAAGTTTTAGGGACTATATAAACATGTTTAAGCACTCATTTGAAGCTTTTTCCTTCTCTCTCTACTCTCTCTCTAACCTCTCTCCTAAATCCAAAGATTAAGTGTCCAAAAACTCAAATTTAAGGCTTCAAATCCTTAAGGTACCTTCCTAGCCTTAATCTATAGCATGTTTAGCTTCCAAATTAGACACTTAATCATGAAATTGGACAAGATATGTGAGTTTACGGCCCAGGAGGCAGCCTAGGCCGTAAACACCATTTTGAAGGGTTTTTAGCCCTTAAACTCCTTCCTAGACTAAATTGGACTTTAGAAATGGCTAAGGGACTTCAAGATATGGACTTAGAACACCTAAAACTATAATTTTGTGGACTTTGAAGGATTTTACGGCCAAGGCATAAGCTTGGGCCGTAAACTCATAAAAATGGTGTTTTTCATGTCTTTAAACCCTTCCAAATCACCTCTATGGCTTAGATATGAATTATAGGACTTTGATTCTTGCATTTGGACACTTGAAACATTTATTTTGAGGGACTTAGATGAGTTTACGGCCAAGGAGAGTTCTTGGGCCGTAAACTCCACAAAACATGGCATAAATCTTATTCTAAGGTGTTAGAAAGCCATCCAACACCACCAAAAGCCTTGGAATAAATCAAGGGACCAACCAAAAATACTTTGAGGGCCTAAAACACAACATTTATGGGGTTTCTAAGGGTTTACGGCCAAGACATGTTCTTGGGCCGTAAACTCCAAAATTTTTGGTGTTAGAATGCAAACTACACACCCCTAAGGCCCTTAGATGAATTTTAGAAGTCCTTTCATGCATGTTCTAGACCTTGAAACACCTTGGAACACCACACACAAGAGTTTACGGCCATGAAGGGGGTTTCATGGGCCGTAAACTCCATAAATTCCCCAAAAATCCCATGCAAACTCATGTTAGGCCTTGGATTAATTTTACCAATCACATGTGATTTGTTCTAGCACCATTTAGCATCATTTTCATAAGGATTAAGGAGTTTACGGCCAGGAGCCTATGCTAGGCCGTAAACTCCCCTAAATTAATCATTTTAGTGATTTTAATCCATTCCATGCATTTAGATCAAAGCCTATAATCATTTCCCATGTCCATGTAAGCCATTTAAGCCATTTAAACACCCAAAACCACACCCACATGAGTTTACGGCCGTAAACTCATGTATGTGTGTGTTTTGTGGTTGTAAACTCATTTAAAAGTTTACTCATGGGGAGTAAACTCAAGTCCCAAGTCCCTAGTGTCATTTCACATCCTTAAACGCCACCCGGGTCCTTCCAAACACTCATATCGGAGTGTTTTCGCGACTAGAAGCAATTGTCCCTATCCAACAATCAATCTAAGTCCTAATTAGATACAAATGTGTATCTTTACATTATAATTAGGAACCTCGTGTATTTACAAGCCCCGGATCCACTCTTAGCATCCAAATCGTCATACTTCTCGTCCGGTGAGTTCATACCCCTACGCCTTTTTCACTGTTTTTAACTGTTTTCAGGGGGGATTACAAGCAAACCAAAACTGTTTTCAAATCATAACATTTATGTGTTTCAAATAATATCTGGCAAACTTATAAACTCTTTTACTCCTTATGTATTATGTTGAGCATAAGGAAAGATTTATCAATTACAACTAAATGGATTTTAGTTAAGAAAATAACCAAACTAATCAAATTATTATGGGAATAATTTGGAGTTCTATGTTTCTCTTTTTATCATGTACTGATATCTGTATTAAGTTGTTAGATAAACTATGTCTGGTTCAGTTTATCTCTATATCATTCGAATGTTTTGCCAGATAGTCTCATTATGTGTATCTATTTTTCAATGTATCATGTCTTGAAATCTTTGTATGTATGGTATCGTATGAGAATCCTGTGAATAGTTTAATACTAGCTTGTGAGATAGTCACTACCCTTTATGGATGATCAAGTAAATCCTCTCCGGAAGTGTAACCAGAGTCTCCTGGAGGGAGAGCGGGGAATTTGTGAATAGATCTATTCGGGACTGACAATCCCACACCTTAACTGCTAGCTACAGTTAGGCGGGCACGCCAGGGGTGACAAATTCTGGATATCATTCGACGTCTGACTAACGTCAAGGAGGTCTCGTTGTCATATCAGTATGGTTACCCGACTCACAATACGTATTAATATAAACCTATTCACAACTAGGATCTGTTTAGAATCTATATCTTGTTCGGGATGGTAATCCCATGGTCTTGTAATCTATATCTCGTTCGGGATGGTAATCCCATGGTTTTATGTCTGTATCTCGTTCGGGATGATAATCCCATGATCTTGTGTCTACATTTCGTTCGGGATGATAATCCCATGGTTTTGAAACTAAATCTTACACGGGATGATAATCCCATTATTTTATCGAATTATCTTATATCTAGTTTCGGGGTAGTGATCCCATGGTTTATCAAGCTATTTTGTATCTACTTTCGGGATAGTGATCCCATGGTCTTTATTGAATTATCTTATAACTGGTTCGGGATGTAGCCCCAAGGATTTCAAAATACTTTTTACTTACAGTTCTTCTAAATTATAGTTTTGTGTATTAAACTATACTATGTGTTATCCAATCAATCTTACAATTAGGAAAATATGGGATTTTCCTGGGGTTAACTTATAACTTGTAATAGAACTGTAACGAAAGATAACTTAACTACTTTACATAAGAAAATATGGATTTTCTTGGATATCAAATCTTCTCAGAAAACTAAAGGAAATCGATACATTTTCACAAAACAAAACCGCTTATGAACTCACCAGCTTTATGCTGATTTTCAAACCGCTTGTATTCTCAGGTCCAAGTTAGACAGGTACCTGGCGATATCTTTTGGTGAAGACGGAGTACTCTGAAGACTCGTCTCTTTTGTTCATATGATATATGTATAACTTTGTACAATTTACTTTTGAACCAAATGTAAACTTTCAGATATATGTAATGTAATGGTTGTTTAGTGTGATTACTATGTACATTGGATTTGATACACAACATGGAGTCAACCCCGGGAACGTTTCCGCCTTTGGTTTTCGGGGTGTGACAACATCGAAGCCTACAATATATGACAGTGCAAGGGGTATAGCTCATCAGTTAACTAGTATAGAAATCCAAGTTGGATTTATAGTTGAGTCTCCCGAATCCGGAACGAACAAACGCAAATTTAATGGGAAGAATCCCATACAATCATCTGAGGAAAGACAAGATGTGACAAATAATTATGCAGCCACAACAACACTACCCACAAAACCACAATGGTATGAGGGAAAACTCCCAAAATGCACTCAGTGTAACCGTCACCATCTAGGTAATTGTTCATCGTGTAGTCAATGCAACCATCAGCACGCAGGTGACTGTTATATTTGCATGAAGTGCAAAAAGAAGGGACACACCGCCAATTTCTGTAGGAGCAAAACACCTACAACATAAAATCAAGGAACAAACACTGGAACAGGCTATGATGGAGGAAGAGCATGTTTTGAGTATGGTGAAATTGGACATATCAAGAAGGAATGACCAAAGTTAAGGAGTGAAGGAAGTTAGGTCGTTGTAGGTCAATTGTAATAGGAAGCAAGGAAGATATCTAGTACCCTTCGATGGTATCTACTTAAAAATAAATTTCGGGACGAAATTTTATCAACGGGGGGAGAACGTAACACTAGTCAAAAGTAGGTCAATAACAATAACATGTTATTATACCAATCATGTAATGTGATTTTGTTAAACTAGTAATGTAGTAAACTCACTATGTATTTCATGATAATTCTAATATAAATATGAACTTTCATACATACTTTATGGTATAAATCAAAGTATACGTCCATACGATTTAAAAAATATAGAGAACATCTAAATCTGATTTCGCATGAAGAAGTTGTGATAAACCGAACATTATAAATCTCTATAATAAGAGGAATTTAAAATAGACTTAGAATTAGCTATTTAAATCTAAAAGAGAGTTGTAATACTCGTAAATACCTATGCATGCATATAAAGAACGTCAAAATCGGAGTTCGTATGCAAAAGATATGGCATTCTGAAGATTTAGCTTTTAAAAACCCTACACTAGCTAATTCACGACGTGAGTTTTATGACACTCACGACATTCTGTCATAATTCGGAATCTAGAAGCTGCGAGAAGATAAGATCCAATTCACGACGTGAGTTTTATGACACTCACGACGTGAGGAGTCATACTGTCATAATTTAGAATCTAGACGCTGCGAGAGGATAGGATCTAAAATTCACGACGTGAGTTTTATGACACTCACGACGTGAGGAGTCACATAGCCACCTTTCGAAGCTAGGGACATAAATGGCAAGTCTACAGAGTGAATCATGAGACTCACGACATGAGTTTTATGACACTCACGACGTGAGTGTTATAAAATCTTACTATAAATAGAGGCTTCGACCCATTCACTTCCTTACACCATTTCCTTTCTCCTCTCTCACTTGCTGAAGCTCTCTTGCATCCCGAGCCCCGACGAACTCGTACCGCTGACCGTTTCTGCTTAGATTACATAAAATCACGATATTAAGGTGAGTTTCACGGCCCCACTTTCTAATATTTCGGGGGAAAACACATGCTAGCCATTGTATATATGTTATTATTATGTCTATATAATAATATATAGTTATAATAGTTGGGGTATAGTTGTTCTAAATATAATATTTTGAATATATACAACTATTATCAACTTATCGGTATGTTAATATATTAATCTTGATTTATACTTAGGATTCTATATATATTTTGTGTGCGATCTAGTTCCGAAGTTATATTCGAAAGTTTTATATGTTAAGTTATACAGTATGTTGCAATTAATAGTTTTATGTCAACATAAAACTAGATATGTTATATGTTGTTATTATTAGTTTTATGTCAAGATAAAACTAGAAACGTTATATGTTGTTATTATTGGTTTGATGTCAAGATAAAACCTGGTTTTACTTCAAGTTATAGTTGTTATACTGCCTTAATGTTATGAAATTAGGAGTAATGTTTAAAAGCATAGTCTAGTAACTTAGGCTTTTAGACATGAAAATGCTTTTGTTGTTAGAACTATAGAACGTCGTCAAAGTCTACCTGAGCTAATCTATGATTGGGGATCTTAGTGAAAGTCCTATGCCCTGTATTCGTTAATCCCGTGTGAGCGAGGAAGTCGTGTATAATTAGTATAGAGGTTGACCACCCCACTTGTGACTGTTAGCTACAGTCAACCAAAAACAAGTGATGAACTATCCTTTTATTTTTTATTGTTCCGGCGTCGATGAAACGTGCAGAAACTACCGCAAGGTGTAATCCTTGTACTACCGCAAGGTGTAATCCTTGTACCATCACAAGGTGTAATCCTTGTACTACCGCAAGGTGTAATCCTTGTACTACCGAAATTTGTAATCCTTGTAATAATAATAGGAGGTATATGACTAAGTCATACAATCGCAACTACAAACTCATGGTAGCACAACTTTAGAAGAATTACACTTTGTCGATATAAAAGTATGAATGTTATGTATAAGTTTCCCAAAGACTTATACTCTAAGTATAAGAATCTAGTAGGTATATTACTTAGATATTATGTAGACCACTATACCTATCCTACTTACTCGTATAGAATTGGAATAGATTTATACGTAACGGTTTTACTCGTATAGAAATGAAATAAGATTTATACGTAGCGGTTTTACTCGTATAGAATTGAACTAAGATTTATACGTAGCAAATTTTGTTTGTAAGGAATTACAAACACTTATATTTATAGTATATGAGACTTATAGGTAAATACTTATTTGGTAAGTAAACTTTTATACCTAGGATATATATACTAAACGTTGGAGAGTCAAAATAACACTTTCAAAACTATACTTTTGAACTTGAGAAAAAGTGTTATTTTTATATGGAGTCAAAACCTGAGAACTCACCAACTTTATGTTGACGTATTTTAAATTGCATGTGTTTTTAGGAAGTTGATAACTATGATACGAGAAATGACGTTACACTGCCCAGTGTTTCCGCCGACGAACGGGGTGTGACATGCATGCCGAATGTGGATCGTCGTCCGCCTTCTCCAGCCCGTACATGTAGCTGGGTCGCCCATTACGAGGGCGCTTCGTGAAAAGAGAGAGGTTAAAGGGTCTCATGCCTCCTCTTGATAGGGTAAGGTTCATTAACGATCTTCCCAATGCTTATATCCTTGATTGATCCCTCCTCATGAACCCCTTCTAGTTCCTCCTCGATCCATCTGTTGTCTGCCGTGGCAGGGTAGTAGGGGTCTTCGTGGCAAAATCCGGCCATGTCGTTTGTTCGAGAATAGAGGTACATAAAGAATTTAAGTGTACGGTTCTATGGTATCTTAAAATACCCATATACTATTTTAAAGCTTCCTTAACCCAACAACCAAACAAGGAACATGAGTTAACGAGATAGAAATGATCCTAAGTCTGTTAAAGCTTCCTTATACATAAATAACTATACGAACATGATTTAATAAGCTAAAGTTTTAAGATTTTTAAATGACAGCTCAGAGTTATTTCTAACATTTTAAAAAGGCTTTAATGTGACTGTAAAAGAGTTACCTAACTTAAGGTCATTGGGAGACATTTGGAAATCTACAGTTATTATTATAATCTTTAAAACATTAATAAATTCTTTCCGGTGTGATTTGTATCACAAATTGATTATTTAACACAATTTGATTGTGTTCAACTTATATTCCCCCCCCCCCCCCTAAAAGCATTTAAAATCATTTAAAAGGTATATTATAGGGGTATGAACTCACCTTTGGTGGATGTTTGGTTTGAAGACTTGAATAAGAGTGCTTTACACACGATTGATGTCTCGAATCACAAAAGGATCCTAATCATCATATAATGATACATATGAGCATGATATTAGTGTATAAAACAACTAACATGCTAGAATAGACAACCATTAGCCTAGGAAACACTTGGAAGAAAGTGCTACAATCACATGTGAGTGCATCAAAGATGTGTACGACCAAAAGGAAGGCTGTTCACGGCCATACAAGGTGTGTATGGTCGTACATTCATGGTAAAACATGCATAAGAGGGTGTTTGAACAATGGGGAAGCTAGTGGGTCTATTTCTCAACAAGAATATAAACTAAGTTCTCATTTTGGAGGGCCTTTAGGAGTGTTTTGAGGGGTGTATGGCCATGAAAGGGTGTACGACCGTACAATCCTTTTGTTCTTGTAAAATGGTTGTTTCTAGGGTGTTAAACAAGAGTTCCTAACGTATACTAAGCATATGGAAAGGATTCTTATGATTTTGAAGCTTGAAGAGGGTTCACGGCCACCAAGAACAAGTGTGTGTTCTTGGTGTTCTTGGTGAAATGGATGAAGACTTGAAGATATATCACAAAAAAGATGTTTTTATGGATGAATCATGAGATGATCATAAGACTAGGAAGGATATCAAGAAAGATGGAAGGAGTGTTTGGCCCAAACGAAATGAGATGATCATAACACTTCCTAGTCTTATGATCATCATCCTGGAGTTCCAAAGGTTTTCTCTTACTGAAGGCGTAGCCTTTCTAATTGGCTCTAGAAGTTCTAGGTCGTTTTCAGATTCTCACTATTACTTGGTAGTTTTCTCAAAGGGTTTATGGATCAGCAAATATGTTGTCTAACATTTGGCATCAAACAAGTTTCACGGCACCTACCTTAGTCCAGTGTAGAGAGGATATGCACTTTCAGCTAATGAGGGTTTTCGAACAAAGCAACTCCAAATGTCAGTATGGTAAAGGACTTGACTAGTTGGCAATTAGGTATCCCAAGCTTTACCAAGGTTAATCAAATGCATTCTCAACGTAATCCCTAATGGTTGTATAGTCCTATTATTTCGTCTGTCGTTTCGTGGATGGTAAGCTATGCTCCTGAATAGCCTAGCCCTCAGAGATTTTCTGAAGTGACTGCCAAGATCAGGAGGTGATTCTCTTATCTTGAATAGATATAATAGACATTTGAACACCGAGCAATCTAACTAATCTCTCGGACACATGTTCCATTAGCTTCTCTATTGTGTCCATTTCTTCAATTAGCAAGGAACATGTGGATTTAATCCATCGACAGTCACTCAAAATGATATCGTGTCCGGTTGTTGCCTTGGGAAACTTATCCATGAAGCCCCACGCAATCTGCTGCGTCTTCTACTTAAGTACTTTCGACCGTGGTGGTAATCCTATGGATCTCGGTATTCTAACTTTAACTTTGGTGTGCGCAAGTCACTTGACTACAAGGCAACAATACCCTTCCTCGCATGACGAGCTACTAATCTAACATCTTGAGGTCTAGACGTCTCTTGTCTAGATCTGGATGAACGGAGCATTTGAGTACTGTAAGATTCCTACATGGCTACCTCTCGGACGTCACTGAACTTCGGTGCCTAGGTCAAATCTATGTGGTATAAGATTCTGTCACCCCAGACCTCTTAACAACTCATTCATCCCTCCCCGGATATTACCTGACACATTTCTAGGTTCCTAGGCTCCCCGGTGATCCCTGAACTCATGTGAACAGATGTAACTGCAGGATCACAGTCAACAATTTGATTCTACGATCTGAGTTACTCTTTCCGATTAAGAGTGTCAGCTACTACATTGGCTCAACCGAGATGATAACGAATTTCGAATTCGTTGTTATTTAGTAGTTCAACTCATATTCGTTTTCTCATGTTCGAGCTTCTTACCAATGGGTATAAGACAAAGGTTTTTGCTTTATGATCCATGATAAAACTCTTACTAAGTTCATTCATCACTAGTTCGTGTATACAAGTTGTATATAATTGAGACTGACAAGATGTTCAGATCAATGGCTCCACCCCAAGTCCACAACCAAACAAGGAACATGAAATAGGGCGTAATCATGCATCTTAAATCTTATTGATCTAAATTATATACTACTCTTATGTAAACACTTGGAAGTAATAAGTTAATCCCATGAGTTTTTATTCTCTCATCACGAACTTGACCATACTGTACGGGGGTCTTTCTAGGGGATCTACTGGGTATGCCTCGGGTAGTTACCGTCTTCTAGGATATCTTTAGTGTTTTTTTTCGATTCAAGTCTATTGACTGCTGGATAGTTTAACAAGGCGTGGTACCCCCTATTGGGTACTTCTAAGGTTCGGATGCGAAGGACGACATGATGGTTCACATTAGGTTTTCCATGTAGATTCGAAAGAATTTTATTTGATGATTTACTAAGAGGAAGGTTCTTTTGTTTTACATAGCACTGGAAATTTTTTCATGGTAAGGACCAAGTCGGACCATGACTGACGACGATATTGGATATCTCTCAACATAATAGATATCGGAAAAATACGCAAGAAATGATTATCAGGACGATGTGCTTTATCTAGCGCATATGGTTCTAGTGCTTCTAGTTTCGTCCATGGTATCGCTACCGTGAACTTTTGAATCGGAAATAATGGGCATTAACAGTTTGAGGGTCCTGACTATTTGAAATAATGTACTTTTCTTGGAATGATTTCCATAAGGAATTTCTATAACTGCCTAGTATATACTAGTCATGTATAGTTAAGATTGGAAAGACTATTGACTGAGTGACTCCGCTCTAAATCAACAACCAAACAAGGTATAGGAAATGAGGCTGCATCAATCACTCGAGGTCTACTAATCTTAATTATAAATTGCCCTAACATATATACTAAGCCATCATAGCTTTACCTGAGGGGGATTTGAGTTCTATAACCGTGTTGTGCTCTTGTTTTAACGAGGGAGTAATTATAATCATAATAAGTTATTAATGTTTTTAATTGATCACTAAGGTTCAGAAGCGTACCAAAATTCTATTGGGATCCTTGAGGCCTCTTTTATGTTTTAGGGTTAAACTCCTCCCGCACCCTCGTCGCCTCTTTCTGTTGGACAGTCCCTGTTGCCATATCGTATTTCACCACAGAGATGGCATATTGGATTGATCCCAACATTGGTGGTTGGTGTGATAAACTCTACCGGGGTTTGCAGATGCGGGCGGTATGCCCCTTGATGCTGCATCTGACATAATATAGTTCTCGGCAGACCCCATAAAGATGGTACTTATACTTGTCGCAGTAGGGGAGGCTTCCTAAGTATGGTGTCATCAGTGTCGGAATAGGAGGGCTGATGTGGGTATTAACTGCCCCAGTCTGCTGCCCTTCGGAAGGTCCTTGAGCTGAAGTACTCCCCATTTCGTTCTAAAACCTTCTTTTCAGGATATTTTCTTTGAGTTCTGGAATGTCTTTACACACTAATGTTGGTTGATGCACCTGGCTATCGCAACGATCGGGATTACCGATAGTGTTTCCACTAACATTTGGGCTATTAGCATTCTGATAAGCATGACAACTGCTAAGGCTGTTGTAACTACAGCTTGAAAAGTAGCTGCATCTATCTTAAGAGTTGGTAGTTTGTTGGTGGGTTGATTATGTTTCTTCGGAGGCATGATTTTGCTATATGATGAGGAAAACAACCTTGTGAGCGACGATGGGTGGTTCTAGATGTATTTAAATAAATTAATTACCCAAATACATTTTCTGCGTTTTGATCTATGGTTATTTATGTTTCAACCCACATCCCTATGATGTCGTCCTAGTAAAATGGTGAAAGTAAGTTTATTGTAAAGGTCATAAAGTGGGTGCCGCTTGGACAAAGTTACCCTTAGATTAGGGAATATCACTCTCCGACTTCTAGAGGATTCAGGAAAAATTCAGAACGGAGACTACATAAGAAAGACTTATTAATTATTAGGAATAATTACTCTCAAATTGAGGTCTCACGATCTGATTTACTGATATTAGTCATGGCGAAGAAAGGCGATAAGGCTAACACATAACGCGAGTTGTGTAACCACTAACTCACATTGTTGTATTAATTATATTAGTTATTTAAGGTGACGCAATGGTGACAGAATCTCTTCTCATGTTTCATGTGGGGCCTCCCTCTATTCTCTGTTCTACTCTGGGCATGTTGTCCTACTTCCGATTCTGGCACTGATTCGCATTACTTCTTGATGGAGAGTTTGAATCTTGGGAGATCAAGCGAACTTCTCACCAATGTTCCTAAAAAGTTAAGGACACATGGTGATTTCTATAATTTCTTGATTGTTCATCGATCTCCTTTTCGGAAACCCTCTGAATGAACCTTTTCTGGACTTTCGTTGACTTCTCTGTTGATTGCTGAAGCGGCTACAACTATCTAAAGGGGTTTATACTAGAACGGGAATGTCTAAAGAGTCTTAAGAGGTAATTATAATATTTTATTGTGCGATCCTTATCGGGTCCTTCTAGAATTACATGGTGTATACAAATTATATATAACTCAGATCTAATAGACCTCCGAATATGTGATACTACTCTATATCCACATCTAAACAAGGAAAAGGAAGTAAAGCGAAACCACACATTCTGAGTCTATAAGATCTTTATTATATATACTCTTAGGAATAGACACCCTGTAATTATAGACTCACCAGTAAGGGTCTTTTTAGTTCTTACGTAAGATTATCTATGTTAGCTAAAATACTCCTATAGTATTTTAAATTATCTGCTTAATTCTAGAATTTTCTTGACACGTTTTTAGGTTTGTTGTCAACATAAAATACTCCTATAGTATTTTTAAACTTTATGTATGGCTCTAGCATTCCTATATGGTTGGTAAGTTTCAGACCTGTTGCAACACCACCTTCACTCCCAAATACATGTTGATCATATTTCAAATAAATATAGTTGATCAGGCTATATTTATCCCACATATGACTGCATAACTCTCCAGGTTTGATGGTAATGTCCAACATCTAAAAACTTTTTTCTTGTTCTTCTTGTGATACTTGTTCTAGTATGTATATATATATATATATATATATATATATATATATATATATATATATATATATATATTCTAGATGTACTTATACTCTTCTAAGATGTTATATTTTAAGATATAACTCTTGGTCAGAGTGTTTCTATCCCAATGTATTTATAGTTGTATATCTTATATTATTTGATATACTAAGTTCACTATAAACAATGCTCTGATACCAATATGTCACACACCCAAACTGAATTGGCGGAAACATTCGGGGGCATGGGACGTCATGTCAAGTATCACAAGACATGCAGTATAGTAAGCAAAGTACAACAATCATTCCATTAGTAGTGTATAAGTTTTTACATAAGTTCAAAGACTAAGTATTTAACATCAACAGAAGATAAATAAAGAGACAAAGGATGCAGCTCGGTACCAGGCTGACTTTGCAAAAACTCCTGGATTGTACCTTCCTACTGGATTCCTGAGAATACAAGTTATTTTGAAAGAGAGGATCAACATTTAATGCTGGTGAGTTCATAAGTATTTAGTTATAATTGCTTAGTTTTAACAAAATGACTGAGTTTACTCTACAAAGTCCTATACTACCATCTTTTACAACTGAAAAGTAGTTTTACTCCATAAAACCGTTTTGACAAAGCGTTATTGTACTTATGACCTATTTAAACATAATTTTAATCTTTCATAAAATGATAGGGTGTAAGATCCCCGTTTATTTTTAAAAGTAGTTTTAAATCCCTATAAAACCGTTCCATTATTTCTAGTTTTTAAATTCCCATAAAACCGATCCATTGATTGTGGAATATGATTAATGGAGTACTATTTATTAAGCATGCACTACCGATGCCAGCCCGCTCCTAATAACAATAAGATTATTATTATGGGTTACCGCGTGAAAAGTTTATAACCATCAATCTACACTACTGATGTAATGACTACCCTGTAAATTAAGATTATTAATTAGGGATATAATGTGATAAGGTTATAACCATGCTGATTGACGGCTGAAAAACACGATGACCTTCTGGCGTCAAAACTGTAGATGTGACATTTGTCACCCCTTGGCCTTGTTGGCTCGGACTATACCTAGTATTCAGGGTGTGGGAGTGTTTGTCCATTATAGATCTATACACACGATACCCTCTCTCCCTCCAGGAGACTCCGGTTACAAATGGGATAGAGCAAATGAACGGTTGTATCCTGAAGTAAGATTTCACATTTTTGGTTTATTAGCCTTAAGTAAAGATTGAATGTTATCCCTTTTCTTAATAAAGTGGTTTTAAACCTGATGAACTTATCTAGTAAAATAGGTATATCATTTGTGTCATAAATTATAACTATTATAATCTATATGTTTTATCTGATTAGAATGATAATTCATGAAAGTAACCCTCTGCTTAACAAGGAGCAAAGGTGACTATATTGGATTGAGGTAACTTTTCCGTTCCTATATATACACTAAATTTAACTAAGAAGGAACGGACCTTCAGACAGATAACTTCGCCATACATCCACATCCAAACAAGGAAAAAGAGGTAAGGCAACACATAAGTCCTAACATCTATAACTAAAGTTTAACTGGCAGTCGAATGATTGACCCTACCTTAAGCCAACAACCAAACAAGGAACAAGAGTTAAGGCGATAGCAATGATCCTAAGTCTGTTAAAGCTTCCTTATACATAAATACCTATACGAACATGATTTAATAAACTAAAGTTTTAATATTTTTAAATGACAACTCAAAGTTATTTCTAACATTTTAAAATCGTTTTAATGTGACTCTAAAAGAGTTACCTAACTTAAGGTCATTGGGAGACGTTTGGAAATCTACTGTTATTATTATAATCTTTAAAACATAAATAAAGTCTTTTCGTTGTGATTTGTATCACAAATAGATACTTTAACACAATTTGATTGTGTTCAACTTGTATCCCCCACCCCCTTTAAAATCATTTAAAAGGTATATTATTGGGGTATGAACTCACTATTTGTGGATGTTTGGTTTGAAGACTTGAATAAGAGTGCTTTACACACGAATGAAGTCTCGAAGCATTAAAGGATCCTAATCATCATATTATGATACATATGAGCATGATATTAGGGTATAAAACAACTAACATGCTAGAATAGACAACGCTTAGCCTAGGAAATACTTGGAAGAAAGTGCTAACATGCTAGAATAGACAACCCTTGGCCTAGAATAAACAAACCTTGGCCTCGGAAACACACGAATGAAGTGTCCTCATGTGTATATATATATATATATATATATATATATATATATATATATATATATATATATAATGGAGTGTACGACCACCCCGAGTGTATGGCCGTACAACCATGTGTACAGTTGTAAACTCCTCTTGAAGGAGTGTTTGGCCCGAACAAAATGCTATGAACTTAAATTACCCCTCCCTAAACTCTAACCTTGATTGAACTAGGCTTATAACACTCGAACAGACCCCAAACAATGCTAAAATGTAGCAGAAACGAGTTTGACTTGGAGTGATTTGAATGTTGTACAAGATAGAAATTTCGGGTTGTCACACAAAAGTGTACAGAGCCAAAAGTTAGAAGTGGCCGAAGTCAGATGTGTCCGGAGTTAGAAGTGTTCGGAGTCAGAAGTCAAAACTGTATTTTGTATTATAACTTTTCAATGGTACATTAGAAACATCAGAAAATATCACATTTCTCCTAAAATTCTAATACGATTTGAGATGAACTAGTTGACTTTTATTGACTTTGTTTGACCAAAAATTGATGGTTGTCACATATGACTTCAGATCTGGACATCTCATCGCCTCTTTAGACTTACAGTTGCAATCTTTATCTGAAACATCCCAAATATACAAACCAAAAATTTCGTTTTTAAATCATTATTAAAACCATAAATTTCATCATCAAGGAAACATCATAAACCATGTATCTCAAAAACATCATAACAACTTTCAAAGTATCAAAATATCATATCAAATATCAGAGTGAAATATCCTAGCCTTGAAAATTGTGGTGTGCGCCATGCGATCATCCCGAGCCCTTCCCTTTGCTAGCAAAAGTACCTAAAACCAAAACTGAAACTGTAACCACAAAGCTTAGTGAGCTCCCCCAAACTACCACATACCATACACATAACATATAACATGTAACCTAAACTTTGGGACACCGTCCAGCTGCATCAGGATGAAACCGACATCGGGTTACCCAACATCGGACTCCTTCCCGACATCAGGCTCACCCCGTCATCATACCACGTCTGGCATCGGGCCTCGCTCGGCATTGGCCTCACCCCGGCATCGAGCTTACCCCGACATACACACAACATGTCATATATCATAAACACATAAAAAAGCATATCACATACATCGGGCTTAACTCGGTATCAGACCGAAGCCCGGAACACATAATAACTAACATATAAGCTAACATGCATCGGGCTTTCCCTAGCATCGGTCCTAGGCCTGGAACACATAACACATAACATGCATGAATCACAAAGACATCAAGCATACCTATACACTTCTTGGGATCGCCCCGACATCGGACTGAAGTCCAGAAACATATAATCTACATTAGGCTAACCTAGTAATCAGACCGAAGTCTGGTATACACTAACATACATAAACAGGGCCTGCATTGGTGCCTTCAACCTGTTCTTACTGGAAAAAAATTCACCTCTCAAACTGGATGCGGGACTTGTGCGTAAGAAATCTTTGTTGGCTGCTCCCATGACTCCCCGACTAACTCTATACAATAATAAATAGTCAGAAAACTGAAAATCTATCTAAGGGTAAAATGACCATTTTACCCCTGGTCAAAGTCAATGATCTGGTCAAAGTCAACATCTTGAGTTAACCAACTCAGCGAGTCAACCTTTCAACTCATCGAGCTCTTAAACTCAAAAATCCTAAAATTATGACTCAACTCGCGGAGTCATTCCTCTGACTCGTCTAGTCCTATCGATCTGCTCGTAGTCGCGATTTGGCGAATCAACTCATCGAGTCCCTCTACAGACTCGGCGACTTCTACTATAAATTGTAACACGACATCACGACTCGACTCGTCGAGTTCCCCTATAGACTCGACGAGTCCCTCTGTCTGTTAGGCCATCTTAACAGATTAAGCCCATGTTCTCTAGATCCAAAGTCCATTTTTCACTTGTTCACTAGAAATGATCTTTCAAACGGTAAAGTTTCCAACTTTACCCATTGATAGCCTTTCTTGAAAGGTTTAGCTAAAACCCTAATTCTTTTAGGACATAGATCTTGTCCAAAAAACCTTATCATTCCAAACCAAAGCATGAAAAACTAGATCTAGGGCCAAGATACCAGTTAACCACGAAAAGGCTCGAGCTTGCTTTCACGAATGGCCTTTTAGCGCTAAAAAGGCCATATAAATGCTTAAAAACTTGCATGGGGCTTCCATAGTCATAAAGTTTGCACCTTTATGCCATGGAACCCTTCCTAGATCCCATATCTGAAATATAAGTCACTTGGGATGTCCAAATCCGAAAGTCCAAGGTTCTTGAACAAAAATCCTCATAAAAATAATGTAAATAGATCTAAGGAGAGAATGATCAAGTTAGAGACTTGATTACCAGAAAATGTAGAAAATGGAGTGTAGCTTCTGGATCTACTCCTTCCCTCTTGAGCTTTGTATCGTTTCTTCCTCCACAAGCTTCAAACTGCACAAAGATCACTCAAATTGGCTCACACACTCAAAGGTTTTGTGGATTAGGGTTTGGGGACAAGGATGTTGTAAATGAGACCAAGGGGTGGGGATTAAGATGCCTAAATAGGGTGCAAAACCCCGAAATTAGGGTTTCACTCTGACTGAGCTACTTGTCGATTCGAGGGCCTCAACTCATTAAGTACGTAGCTCAAACCCCGCGTATTGAATTCCCTCTACTCGACAAGTTAGAGCCACCAACTAGTCAAGTCCTGCTTTCAAAATATATAAATAAATGATTTAAATGCGTAACAGGAACTCGGTGTTACAATTCTCCCCCACTTGTCTTAAACTTTGCCCTTGAAGTCTGCTCCCTCATCTCTTCCTCGGGCTCCCATGTCCACTGTGAACCCTTACGGTGCCGCCACTACACCTTTATTAGCTCAACCCTCTTGTTCCTCAACTCCTTCGTCTTGCGATCCATAATCACCACAAGTCTCTCAATGTAATTCAGGCTATCATCAACCTGAGTATCCTCTGAGGGCACAACCGCCGTGTTATCCATTAAGCATTTTCATAGCTGAGAAACATGGAAAGTGTTGTGAATATGGATGAGCTTTGCATGAAGATCCAATCGGTACACCACCTTGCCCACCCTGGCTATGACCTTGAATGAGCCGATATACCTAGGGCCCAGCTTGCCCCGCTTTCAGAACTGGATGACACCCTTCCCATGGTGACACCTTCAGGAGGACCATGTCACCCTCCTAAAATTTCAAGTTCGAACGCCGCTTGTCGGCGTAGCTCTTTTTCCGACTCTAAGCAGTCTGGAGCCTGCGCCAGACTTGCTGGATCCGCTCTGTGGTCTTGAGTACTACCTCAGTACTCCCCATGACCCTCTGACTGACCTTTCCCTAATAGATTGGGATCCTACACTTCATCCCTTAGAGCATCTCGAAGGGAGGTCGGTCTATGCTGGCATGGTAATTGTTGTCATACGAAAATTCCGCTAACGGAAGATACATATCCCAATTGCCACCGAAATCCATTACACATGCACGAAGCATGTCCTCAAGAGTCTGAATCGTTCTCTCGCTCTGTCTGTCTGTCTGGGGGTAGAAAGCGGTGATGAAGTGGACACGAGTACCCATCTCGTCGTGGAACCGCTTCCAAAATCTTGAAGTATAACGGACATCTCGATCTTACACTGCCGAGACAGGCACTCCATGTCGTGCCACTATCTCTCGCACATAAATATCGGCTAACTTCTTGGCGGATATTCTCTCCAGGATCGGAATGAAGTGGGCACTCTTGGTCAACTGATCCACGATGACCCATATCGAATCAACCCCACATGCGATCCTGGGATGCTTAGTGATAAAATCCATAGTAATATTCTCCAACTTCCACACGGGGATGTCTAACGGCTAGATCTTCTTGTGAGGCCTCTGGTGCTCTGCGTTGACCTTCCTACAGGTCAGGCATTTCTCTACATATCAGGCTACATATCGCTTCATTCAGGGACACCAGTAATCAAGTTGAAGATCTCTGTACATCTTCGTTACCCCGGGATGGATGGAGAACCTAGACTTGTGGGCCTCATCTGTCAATATATGTTGTACTCCGCCCCCGTTCGGTACCCAGAACCTCCCATGTAGAGTCAACAATCCAAGGCTATCGTAATCAAAGGAGGCCACCTGGCCTAAGATCCGCTTGCACTTTCAGTGCTCCTCTTTCAGTCCTTCAACCTGCGCCTCTCGGATCTGCTCCAGCAATGGGGTAATCACTGTCATCCTCAGACAGATGTCTCGAATCGGGGCCACTACCGCCTTGCAGCTCAAGGCGCCAGCCAATACGTTGGCCTTGCCTGGGTGGTAAAGGATCTCACAATCATAGTCCTTCACCACATTTAACCACCGACGCTGCCTCATGTTCAGGTTTGGCTTGTCCATGAGGTACCTCGGACTCTTTTGGTCCATGTAAATGGTACAATGGACCTCGTAGAGGTAATGTAGCGAAATCTTGAGGGCGAATACCATTGCTCCCAGCTCTAAATCGTGTGTCGGATAGTTAGCCTCGTGAGGCTTCAACTGCCTCGAAGCATAAGCTATCACGTGACCTCACTGCATCAAAACCACACCAATGCCTGTGATCGAAGTGTCACAGTAGACTATGAAATCATCTACATCCTTTGGCAGAGTGAGAATCGGTGCCTCACATAATCGTTGCCTAAGCGTCTCGAAGGCTACCTGCAGCTCAGGCCCCCAGCAGAAAACCACAGACTTCTTGGTGATCAGTCGGGTCAAAGGAACGGCAACCTTGGAGAAGTCCCGGATGATTCTCCAGTAATAACCTGCTAGACCCAAGAAACTCCAAATATCAGTTGGAGACCTCAGAATCTCCCACTGCATCACGGCCTCTATCTTTTTCGGATCGACCAGAATACGCTTTTGGTTGACAAGATGCCCAAGAAATTGCACCTCGCACAACCAGAACTCACAATTGAAGAACTTCGCAAAAATTCTCTCCCTTCTTAGCGTCTCCAGCACATCCCTCAGGTGCTCCTCATGCTCCTCCTAAGTCTTGGAGTAAACTAAGATGTCATCAATGAAAGCTATTAGAGACCGATCCAACTTCAGTATGCACACGCGGTTCATGAGATCCATGAACGCGGCTGGAGCATTGGTGAGCCCAAACAGCATCACCACAAACTCATAATGACCATAGAGAGTCCTAAAAGATGTCTTCTACACATCATCATCCCTGACTCACATCTGGTGATACCTTGATCATAGATCAATCTTGGAGAACCAAGATGATCCCTAAAGTTGATCAAACAAATTATATATCCTTAGAAGTGGGTAACGGTTCTTCACCGAATCCTTGTTCAGCTCCCGGTAGTCTATACACATACAATGTGGCCCGTCGTTCTTCTTTACAAACAAGATCCAGGCTCCCCATGGCGAACTGCTCAGCCTGATAAAACCCTTGTCTAGAAGCTCTTGTAGCTGCGTAGACAACTCCTGCATCTCAGGAGGAGCCAACCGATATGGTGCATTGGCTATCGGAGCCGCACCAGGGACTAGGTCAATCCTAAACTCAACCTGTCTCTCCGGAGGTACCCCAAGTAAATCCTCCGGCAACACGTTCGGGTACTCTCGCACTACCAATACATCATCAATTGTCGCCTCACCCTTATCCCGGTTATCCATAACATAGGCGACGTATCATGCGCAACCCTGCTGAAGGTGGTGCCTCGCCCTCGCTGCTAAACAAAAAATTGGTCCGCATTGTGGCCTCTCACCTTGGATCACTATCCCTCCCCCACTAGGAGTGCAAACCCTCACTAGCTACTACTCGAATTAAATCACTGACGCATTGGGGATCAACCAATCTATACCTACTATAACATTATTCCCACACAGGGGAATAGGAACCATGTCTACTGAAAACTGCTTATCGAATAACTATAGTGTACATCGTCTGTGAACCCTCGTGACCCTAACGGTCCTGTCATCTACTATCTCCACATCCAGGGAAATCCAGCTCCCCTGGAGCTCCTACAAATTGCTTGCTGAGCGCGAACGACACAAAAGATCTGGTGGCACCTGAATCAAACAGTAGCAAAGCTGATATACCGTTCACTAAGAACGATCCTATAACGAAAACATGTAAACATAAGTAACAATCAATAATAATAAAGAGATAATAGAAAGATACATACCCATCACCACATCAGCAAGTGCTCGTGCCTCCTCTGCAGTAAGCTTAAAATCCTTGCTCCGCACCGTAGGTGCCTTATTCCGGCCCCGACGACGATCTGTAATCCTCAATGTGGCAGAAGAAGGTGATGCCACCTTCGCTACTGCTGCTAAACTTGGGCACATGGACCGCTTGTGTCCCCACGACGGTGGACTAAAGGAAATCAGATATGATGTTGTCATGGTGGTGGTAGTAGTTATGCAATCTCGGTGCACATGACCAGTCCGGCTGCACTTCTAGCAGCCTGAACTCCCCGCCTTGCACGGTCCCTCGTGCATCCTGCCGCATTTGCCACAACGACTGTGGCTCTGATGGATATAAAATATGTGATCTGATACCTTGGGGTTCTTGCCCGAACTCCCTGACTGAACCTCCTCAAGTTTCATCTTCCTCTTCATCTCTAAATCCAACTCCCTCTCTTGAGCCCTAGAAATCATGTCCTCTAGCATCTTGCAGCTGGAGCGGCTCACAAACTAGCGGATGTCACTCCGCAACATCTCATGATATCGAACCTTTTTCATCTCCTCGTCCACCACATACTGCAAAACAAGAAGGGCCCTCTCTCTAAACTTGGCGGTGATCTCCACCAATGTCTCTGTCGTCTTCTTAAGATCGTGAAACTCCCATGCATGTTGTTACACCTCTATCACAGGTGCAAACTCGGCCGTGAAACTGGCCGCAAAGTCACTCCAAGTCATGGCATTAAGTCATGCATCATCACCCATGGCATGTCCGACGTCCTCCCACCAGTCATGTGCATTGTCCTTCAGTAAACAAGACGCAAGTCGAACCTTGTCCCCTTCGGGACATCAGCTGGTGTGATACGCATTGGCGACATCTGCCAACCATCTAGTACTCGCAATGGGGTCTTGGCCCCTATGGTAATGTGGAGCTCCACAGGCTTTGAACTTCCTGAAAGTCAGCGTGTGCGACCCCATCATGGTCGCCACCTCAGTGCAGAAAGCACTCAACCTCTCGTCCGAAAGCTCTAAAATGCCCTCCTTGATTGTGCCGAAGATCACAAATAGTCTGATCCAAGATATTGTGCGTGATCTCAAAGGAGATGAACTCCTTAGTATGGTCGTCTAGCTGCATGGCTCCTGAGCCTGAGCCTAATCCTTCACCGGCGTCTGAACTGCCGATTGGTCTAGTGCGTAAAACCACCATTCTGAAAAACACATCATAACAACATCAGAACACTAATCATGTCTCGAGGGATCATATATACTACAAGTTTCCTAGATTCATCTCATCCTTCCTTGATTCAAGTATGGATCCTCTTCATTCAGTAGTACGGGCCCATACTACCTTCCATATCTATATGTATTGTCCTCAAGAACTGCCTTCACTTCACCAAGTCCCTTCTACTACTAATGCTTCACGCGCTCTCATCCTAGGCTTGCCCTAGGGTAATCACCATCCTACTCTCTGCCATTAGATGCAGAATAAGTCTCTACTATCTTCCCTTAACTACCTCGCGAATACTATTAGATATCACTAAGACTAGATAATTCTTCGAATGAGAGGTCATATCGTACAACGGTTAGACTCAAACGAGAGCTTCGAAATAAGGCTAAACCTAACCTTCTGAAATTATTTAGTTCTCACAATATGTAACTTAACATATTCGTTTACTACTTGGTAAAATACAACTAGAACTCCTAAAAGCACAAAGGAAGCACCATTTGAGCATCTAGTAAACATAATCGAACATATACTAATCTGGCCATCATACTAACTAATTTGTACTAGCATGCAGTTCATCAAGCTGATACACACATAACAGGTACATAAGGCATCCTTCCTAGATCCTTAGCCCTAATCTAGCATGTAGTTCTCATAGCATATCATATCATAATAACTTGTATGGATAGTTAGGTAGACTTAGTTGAGTTCGGATGATTGCATATACCACACCATTTGTTTCTTTTCAAAATTCTTTTTCTCTTTTCTAAACTCTTTTCAAAACTCTTTTTATGAAAATGGCTTTACTTTGAAAAATTTTATACCAAGTCCTGAGTTTGAGTCCAGACACACCCAAGAGTGTGCCTGAATCCCTCAAACCAAGACTCTGATACCAAGTTGAAATATCCCAAAAATACAGACCAAAAATTTCGTTTTTAAATCATTATTAAAACCATAAATATTATCATCAAGGAAACATCATAAACCATGTATCTCAAAAACATCATAACAACTATCAAAGTATCAAAATATCATATCAAATATCAGACTGAAAAATCACAACCTCGAAAATTATGGTGTATGTCATGCGATCATCCCGAGCCCTTCCCTTTGCTAGAAGAAGTACCTAAAACCAAAACTGAAACTATATGAACGAAGCTTAATGAGCTCCCCCAAACTACTACATACCATAAACATAACATATAACATGTAACATAAACTTTGGGACACCGCCCAGCTGCATCGGGATGAAACCGACATCGACTTACCTGTCATCAGACTCCTTCCCGGCATCAGACGACGTCTGGCATCGGACCTCGCCCGGCATCGGGCTTACCCTGGCATACACGTCATATCATATATCATAAACACATAACAAAAGCATATAACATACATCGGGCTTATCCCGGCATCGGACCAAAGCCCAGAACACATAACAACTAACATATAAGCTAACATGCATCGGGATTGCCCCAACTTTGGACCTAAGCCAGAAACACATAACACATAACATGCATGAATCACAAAGACATCAAGCATACCTATACACATCTCAGGACCGCCGCAGCATCGAACTGAAGTCCAAAAACACATAATCTACATCGGGCTAACCCCCGCATCGGAATGAAGTCCGGTATACACTAACATACATAAACGGGTCTACATTGGTGCCTTCGACTTGTTCCTACTGGAGAAAAACTCACTTCTCAAACTGGATGTTGGACTCATGCGTAAGAAATCTCTGCTAGTTGCTCCCACCACTCCTTGCTAACTCTATACAATAATACTAAGTCAGAAAACTGAAAATTTGTATAAGGGTAAAATGACCATTTTACCCCTGGTAAAAGTCAATGCTCCAGTCAAAGTCAACATTTTAAGTTGAACAACTCGCCGAGTCAACCTTTCAACTTGTCGAGCTCTTAAACTCAGAAACCCTGAAATCACGACTCAGCTCGCCAAGTCGTTCCTCCGACTCGTCGAGTCCTATCAAGCTGATCATAGTCGCGACTTGGTGAATTAACTCGCCGAGTACCTCTACCGACTCGTTGAGTTCTACCAATAACTAGAACGGGACAACACGACCCGACTCGTCGAATTCCCCTATGTACTCGACGAGTATGTCTGTCTGTTTGGCCATCTTAACAGATTAAGCCCATGTTCTTTAGATCCAAATTCCATTCTTCACTTGTTCACTGGAAATGATCTTTCTCAGGGTAAAGTTTCCAACTTTGCCTGTTGATAGCCTTTCTTGAAGGGTTTAGCTAAAACCCTAATTCTTTTAGGACATAGATCTTGTCCAAAAATCCTTAGTATTCCAAACCAAAGAATGAAAACCTAGATATACGGCCTAGATACTAGTTAACCAAAAAACGTCTCAAGCTTGGTTCCATGCATGGCCTTTTAGGGAAAAAAAAGGCCATATAAATGCTTAATAACTTGCATGGGGCTTCCTTGGTCATAAAGTTTGCACCTTTAGGCCATGGAACCCCTCCTAAATCCCATATCAGAAATAAAAGTCACTTGGGATGTCCAAATCCCAAAGACCAAGGTTCTTCAACAAAAATCTTCATAAAAAGGAAGTAAATAGATCTAAGAAAAGAATGATCAAGTTAGAAACTTTATTACAAGAAAATGTAGCAAATGGAGTGTAGCTTCTGGATCTACTCCTTCCCTCTTGATCCCTCTATCTTTTTCTTCCTCTACAAGCTTCAAAATGCACAACGATCACTCAAAATGGCTCACACACTCAAGGAAAGCTCTAGGGTTTCGTGGATTATGGTTTGGGGAAAAGGAGGTTGTAAATGAGGCCAAGGGGTGGGGATTAAGATGCTTAAATAGGGTGCAAAACCCAAAAATTAGGGTTTCACTCTTACCAAGCTACTCGTCAAGTCAGGGGCCTCGACTCGCCGAGTAGGTAGCTCAAACCCCGTGCATTCATTGCCCTCTACTAGACGAGTTAGGGCCACCAACTCGTCGAGTCTTGCTTTCAAATTAAATAACAAAATGAGTTAAATGCGTACCAGGAACCCGGTGTTACATTATCAAATCATGGCCTTCCTTCATGCCCTAAATCCCTTAAGAAGCTATGATTTAGTGTTTTAGCCCCCTTAATGCCATGCATGGAGGTAAAGTTTGTAACTTTACGTGGTATCTTTACCATAAGGGATCGGATCTATAGTTTGGGGCTTTGGACTCGCTGGAAAAGCGGTTGAATTTGTTAAGACTAGGAAAACTCAACGATTAAACTCGAGTTTCCCCAATTCTCTGGACAGTATGCGAACTCAACGAGTTGTCCTGTCAACTCGGCGAGTTGGCTAGGGGTTCTCCCGGTTTTCTGAGAACTGAAGGAACTCGACGAGTAAGCAAGTGCAATCGACCAGTTAGGTCAACATGAATTGTTGACCTTTACTGTTGACTTTGACTTTTACCATGGTTGACCAAGTTTCACCTTAAAGGTATCTTTGGTATTTTGGGATTTTGATGAAGTTAGTTGCATGGTGGTCGTAGGCAGTTGAGTTTGGAGTTGTGACTTAGGATTTGATATTACCAGTTCGAGATTCCTTGACAGGTGAGTCTCTTCACCATACCAATAGGTCAAAGGCACCAAAGCTATCCCATTATGTGATATGTGATATGTGATATGTGATATACTAGAGTTATGTGATTCGTGATATATGCTTGAAGTCTCTATGATATTTTCATGGGAGACCTCGGGGGGTTCTTGAGGCAGTCAGATATCAGACCATGTGGTGGTTCCCATGGCATTCCAAGCTAAGGCCATGTGGGGTTTCCATGGCATCGGTGTAAGACCTTGGAGGGTTTCCATGGCATCCTTATATGTTTGTAAGACCATGTGGGGGTTCCCATGGCAATGGGCTAAGACCATGTGGGGGTTCCCATGACACCCGGTGTAAGACCTTGGAGGGTTTCCATGGCATCCTTATTTGATTGTATGCATAGCTTATGTGGTATATGTAGTTGATATAGTTATTATAGGTAATTTCATTATATGGGTGGTGTGGGGTATGCTCTAGGGAGCTCACTAAGCATTAGATTACATTTTGTTGGTTGTTTCAGGTACTTCAGGATCTAAGGGCAAGAATCCGGCGTGATGGCGTGGCATACACTCTCTGGCGTTTTATTTGTGACACTCTGATATTATGAATAATTTATTTGATGTTATGGATTTTGAAAACAAATGTGAATAGAAATTTTATATCTTATGGAAATGATTTGATAATGAAAAAATTTTATTGGAAATTTGAGTTGTTACATTAATTGTTTTGATCTTTTAGATTGTGTCTGCATGTTTCACAAAAAATTATGGTCTTATATATATATATATATATATATATATATATATATATATATATATATATATATATATATATATATATATATATAGGAAAAAGTGAATATACCCTTAGGGTATATAAGCTTATGTACCCAAACTCACAATACTATGTTGTTTACATGCGGAAAAAAAAATTAATTCAAAATAACCATAAAATGACATCTGACAAATTGAATGAGAGTGTGACAATTGATAAAAAAAAAATCCTTCATTTATTAGAGTAGATATGCATTATAATTGTCCAATGTTATTATAATTCAACTTCTAACTTGATTACTTCCAAGATTTTTATAAATTTCACATTTATCTTCCTCTTACATAATTTTCATTTTCAACTATAATATATTTAGCGTATTAGGTGTTCGGCAAAAAGATGTGATGTAAGAGGAAGATAATTGTGATATTTCGAAAATTGTGAATGTAAATTAAGTTAAGGGTTGAAGTTTAAGAACAATATAATGAATATATCAAACAAAAGATACATTATGAACGATATATATATATATATATATATATATATATATATATATATATATATATATATATATATATATATATATATATATATATATATATATATATATATGGAGTGGTGCAAATGAGAACTCAAAAAGGTTAAGAACCTAAAAAAAAAATTAAAATGTTTTCACAAAGATACATTAGACAAATCAAACATTAAATTGTTGAATTTTGTGGAAGTTACAAGTTAGTATCACAGCCTTGGTCTGAGTGAATTGGAGGAACGCTGATGTGAATCCAGTCTCAAACTAAGGAAAATGATTTCAAATGATTTTCAAAATAAACAAGGAAGATGCGATGTATACGATCTGTCGGAGCCAGTAGGTAGACCCTAGCTTACCACACAATTATTTGAAATTATCTTATCTTATGATAGAACAACATGCTAGTAATAGGATAAGGATCTTCAAGAATCGTATGATAGAATTGCTTGATATGTGATACCTTATCTCTTGTAGAATTCGCTAAGTCACATATTGTGTGAGTTAAATGGCCTTTGGGTAAGGGGCCTGGTCCTGCTGCTCAACTCTTGTCTGAGTCCAACTGTTGCAGGATTGAATCTTTTAGCCTAAGATTGTTTATGTTGTGTAGTATGTGATAGGTTCATGTGATAGTTATCTGACACTAATCGACGGTCATGGGGCAGCTGGTGGTAGGATGAGTTATGTGCAGTCAGCCGACCGGTCGCGACATGTTTAGTCTTCCTCTACGGAGTGAGGATAGAGTTCATGAGTATGCTAGTGTGTATTCGAGATGTTGGGAGATAGCGATCGGAATTCTGTATGAGAATCCGTCTGATTTTATAATGTTTTAGTGCTAGTCGACTCCACTGCTCGAATATTGCATCCTTTGTGCTCTGTGGGACTCTTAAGTGATGTGAGTTAGTTGTTAAGTGAATATGTTAAGTTACATGTAATTAAGCTTGAATAGTCTTAGAGTGATGGGTTTGATACTATTGCGCAACTCTTGTTTGAGTCTTTTATTTAAAGGAATATTTGAGCTTTTTTACATATGATTGTGTTTTCGAAGTAGCTAACTGACATTATGAGGAGTTCTTCAGCAGCTGATGGCAGGGGAGATAGGGTTTCCTAGGAGAGCCTAGGAAGTATTTTAGTGTAATTATTCGTTGTTCAGAAGGTATCAGAAGTATTATTATGAGTAGGTGTTAGAGGACCTAGGATGATCATTGAGGAAAGTATGGATACATGTGGAAAGAAGGATTGGGCATGTGCTAATGGAAGCACATGATCCATACTTGAAATAGAGAAAGTTTTGGTGATTCTAAAGACCGTTCGGAAGAGATTAGCATGGTTTGATACTATCATTTGCGGTAGTAGCTCCGTATCTGTTGTTCTTACTTTATGGTTGCTCAGGCATGGGGATGGGTTTGTAATTATTTTACCCCGGTGGCGAAATTGGTTTGGTTTGATTGGTGCAAACCTAAAGGAGCTTGATGGTTTCGGAGTCTCGAGGGTTTTGCTCAAGTTCGCGCATTAAAGTCGTTGGACTCAAGGATAGATTGACCGTTATGATCAGTTTGGGGATTATAGTTGGAAGTACAATGGTTGATTGATGGTTTGGTATGTCACTATCAATAGCAACAATTTTTCACTTTTAGTCTTTTGGGTTTGGAGGAGGAGTGATCAATCTTATGAATTTCAGCGGTTGATGTAAAACCAGTATGGGGACCGTTGGTCCCGGTGTTTGGAGACAGAATGTCAGCGCGGTAGTGTATAGGTGGATTGACGTTGTATGGATGTTGGTGATGTGATCAAGGGTCTGTGTTCTTGGGCTATATGCAAGGGGTGGATGCTTTGGATCATATGTCAATATTGGTTTATGCTGTTGTGAAAGACCCTCACTTTCTTATTTCTGAAAGACCCAAACTTTCATACTTGACAATATAATTACTCCAAAACATGTTACTTGCATATTCATAAAAACGATATTTTACATTCATAAAGAGATTACAAATGATTGGATACAAACCGACTATTACAAAGTGTTATATATTAGACAACTACCCAGGATACTATACATTTAGACATACATGATACCTAATTACAAAAGTAATATTACAACTATTTTAAACCTTCCGACAGTATATGACTATACTGGTTACTTATCTCCTGCAAATTTGTTAAACATTGAGAGGGTATGTGGTGACGCTTAGTGAGTTCAATAATAGATACAATATAACGTTATGCCATATATATACTTCAATATGGCAGAAGCAAACAGGAACAAGGAACAACAAGGGCATATGTGAATCATGTGACAACTTTCCATATCAATCATTGATTTGATTCAAGGATATACAATCAATGAGACATAACGATTTCCATACAATCAATGAGACATAACGATTTCCATACTTGATATACATCAATAAAGCTTCGGCCCAGATGGCACAGAAGACATACACTTTCTGATTAAACATGTTGGTAGATTTCAGGCCTTCAGCCCTGTGTAACCTTCTGTCAATGCCATAGAATAGAAATCATTCTCTTACGGAGACATGTTCTACATGGCCAGAGGCTACATACCAGTACCAATGTGAATCTAAGTCCTTTCACTGATCACATGGTCAAAGGTATTTCTTTGCTATTAAAATAGTGAATAAAAAAAATGACATAGGAAAATAACCCGGAATAGTAACATTGAAAAGCACATAGCACATATAACACATAACATACAATTGTTACTATATACTAAACTCACCTTGAAATAATTCGGGGGTCAAAATAATAATTTGTGTAGCATCTCGGCTCTAAATATGACTTTATTCGTTGAAAACCGGGAGATTTATTGAAAAATCGGACTCTACGAAGGTAGAGCTTCAACACCAAAAAGATAAATTTTTCGGGTTTCTCGGGAACTTCGGGACGTATTTCGGGTGCTAAAATTGATATCGAGGCTTCGGGGGATGTCAAAATAGCAAAAATACGAAAAAGGGGGGTGAAAATGGCTAATTTCCCATTTTCCTCAGGAGGGTTCGCATCCCTCTTATTTATAAGAGGGGAAATCCGAAAGTCGACCGAGAAGGGACACGTGGCAGCGAGGGATTCAGACACAGGGCAGAAGCAGTGAAGGCCAACGAGGCTAGGATGCAGCAGCTGGCGTGCTTCCATGCGTGGAGTCATCAGCATCAGACTCGTCATCGGATGGGTCTTCGGCGCCGACAGATGCAAGCTTCTTAGTGGACCGAACTTCATTCTAATGGGGAGACAGGGTGACGAATTCGGACCAATCAGAGGGTGCCATGCGAGGCTGTGGTCCAATCAGAAGACGCCACATGGATCGAACACTATTCATGCGAAAATTATCGAAAAATGTGCCCAATCTTGTAAAATCCATAACTTTCTCATACGGACTCCGTTTTGACCTTCTTTATATGCACACGTAGAGAAAATTATGCTCTACAACTTTCGTTTAGACTTCGTCGGAAAATTTTGATTTTATTTTTATATTATTATTATTAACAGACCGGGACTGGTAAATCCGTTAAAAATTCATAACTTCTTCATCCGACGTCCGTTTTCGTCAAACTATTTACCGTTGTACTGCTAATGACGAGACCTTAGATTCTCATTTAGGTTATGTCGGCTAAAAATCACTCGATCAAAAATTCAAGTTTTTTAGTTGTCTACTACTAAGCTGAAACTTATAAAAATCAGAACTTCCTCATACGAAGTTAGATTTTGGCGTTCTTTTTATCAAAATTCTCGGTTTAATGAATACTACAAATTTCATTTAGATCACTAAGGCTAAAAAGTAGTTTATCAAAAACTCACTTTTTACGTCCTTCGACACCGTGCCGGTTTTGTCGCAGATCTTTGATTGGTCATAAGTTCTTCGTTATAACTCGGATTCTGACGAGGTTTTCGCCTAAGTGTTTCTAACGAGATTATCTAGAACTTTCAATAATAAAATTTTACTTATTTCAAATTTTATATTTTCGCTATATTTCACTATTTGGCTTTTAATTGGAATCTCTTGAGACTTCTAATATTTTATGAGTGATTCTAAACATAGTTTTACTTCATTTCTAGTAAAAACTATCCGTTTGAACTCAACACTCAATTTCACTTAATATTATTCTCTTTTATAATTTACAATACATGATTTCAAAATGTGTATGTTACAAATACCTCCTCATTTTGAGGATTGCGTCCCCGAAATCATAACGATTAAAATAAATGAGGATACTTCACTCTTATCTCATTCTAATTTTCCCAAGTATAATTTGAGCCTCGATGGTGCTTCCACTTGACAAGCACCAACTTCATTTCTTTATTACGTAGATTAGTCGTTCATTCGTTTACAGTCTCTTAAGGTTTTTCTACATATCTTAACTTATTATCTAATTTCTCTTAGGATAACGGAATCGTTTCATCATATACGCTCAAGCATTTGCATAGATAACTCACATGAAATACATCATGAATACCTGCCAAATCTTCAGGCAATTCCAAGCGGTATGCTTGTTTACCAATTTTCTGAATGATTTTGAAAGGACCAACAAATCTGAGACTTAGTTTTCATTTCTTTCTAAATCACACAGTTCCTTTCCATGTGGATACCTTCAGTATTACAAATTCACTCTCCTAGAATTCTATAGGTCATCTTCTCTTTTCTGCATGGAACTTTTGTCGATCCTGGTCCACTTTCATTCTTTCTCATACCAATTGAATCTTATCAGTGGTATCTCGAATCATTTCAGAGCTTCCAAGGATTTTCTGGCCAACATCTCGCCAACATAATGGCGTGCGGCATCTGTGCCTATATAAATCTTCATATGCTGGCATTTTGATTGAAGCATGGTAACTATTATTATACAAAAATTCTACAATATCAAGTACTTGTCCCAGCTACCACCGAATTCCAAGACACATGCACGAAGCATATCTTCTAATGTTTGGATAGTTCTCTCTGTCTGACCATCTGTATAGGGATGAAAAACTGTGCTGAGAGCAACTCGAGATCCCAATTCACGTTTCATACTTTCCCAAAAGTTAGAAATGAAGCGAGTATCATGATCGGAAATAATCTTTAGTGGCACACCATGTCTTGCGATGATTTCGTCTAAGTAAACTTGTGCGTATTTTTCCATTTGATCTGTTGTACATATGGCGAGAAAATATGCACTCTTAGTTAGCTGGTCGACAATTACCCAACTGCTATTATTCTATATAGCAGTCTCTGGCAATTAGAGTAGCACCAGGCATAACGTCAATTCGGAATTCTACTTGCCTATTCAGGGTAGTCCAGGCAATTCGTCGGTAAGATCATCAAGATTTTCATTAATAATGGAAACATCATTTACAATTTTCTTCCCTTCTCTTGAGATATCAACTGCATTAGCCGGATAAGTAGAATATCCCTTCGATATAAATTTACGAGTTTTTAAGAAAGAAGTTATTATTTTCAACGTAGACATAAATAGAATCCTCTTCTTCGATAGTGATGCATACTATCTCTTCGTAGCACAAGAGTTTTGCTTGGTTCTTTGACAACCAATCCATGCCGAGAATAATATCAAAGTTGGGCAATGTGATATTAGCAAGAAGATTATAACTTTCAATTCTTATAACATAATCTCTATAAACTTTATCAACAAGTAATGATATACTTCCTATGTTATTTATATGAAATGATTGGACAACCGCGTAACAAGCAATTCGAAAAGAATGTGCGGATTTATAAGGCACGAAAGAATCTGAGGCATCACAATCAAATAAGAAGTGAGCAGATCTAGAGTTTACGAGAAAATTACTAGTCATAACATTCGAGTCCTAACTTACTTCTTAAGTGGTAATCTAAAATGTACAATATTTAACTTTTGGTTTGCCAAACAATTGTCAAACCCTTCAAAGTTCTTAGCTACTAGCGGTGCTCAAACCTGTACCCGCTCATCATTCTCTATTGAGCATTCGATCCAAATCTTTGAGTTAAAACTCAATTCTCATTGCAGACTCCTGCTCCTTCTTGGTTTATAGACTAAACCCAAGATAAGGTCTTTACTTTTGCTATAACAACAACTCGAATGGTCATATTCTAATGACCTTTTATTTTATATTGCACAAGACACATAACGAACCAAACTCTTGTATTAGAATCAGATTGAATAAATCGAGCTGATGGAATAAAGAAAACAAAAAGAGTTTGATCAACATGTGGAGGCTTTGGAACAGAAAGAATAGCACCACGTATCTCTAATTCATGTTTTCGGACATACACATCTTTTAGCTTTTGGCACCTCCACCTTTTTAGTTGGAGTACTCTTTGATTGTCGTACGGAAACTTGACTCCCCATCATTTGACTAGTAAGAGTAGGGCAGAAACATTTCTTGTGGCCAGTAACACCACATAGCAAGTCACATCTCTGGATAATGATTGCTCAATTCTTTAATGAAGATCGTTATATTTCTATCGACCATCTCGACCGTCTCCTTCTTGACTGAAGTTTCGTCATTACTCAATACATGGCTTTCTAAACCAATCAACTTTATCTTTGTAGATTTATATTAATCGGACCCCACTCTTTATGACATTAAGATTTGAAAGATAATTATCTTCTTGGTCATTACCGAAACGAAGGTAACGACATACATGAATAAAACAGGATCATTTACTAGCTTCTTGGTAACCTTGTGACTTTTCCTGATCCAAGTATGAGTGTTATGCTTCCAGTAGTATAGGCCTCTACTACTATTCACACCTACTCATACTCGTCCCAAGTATTGTCTAGCAGTTTTCCAAGTCACCATTCAAACGTTTTCACAAAGCCACTTTTCACACCTGAGTGTGTTCAAAGAAGTACATACAACAATTTCTCCTAGACTTAGCTAGGGTTTTCGCGTTTCTATCAAACATATCTTGGATTACTTATACTCGCCTTCTATGATTCTTCTCACGCATATGATCGATCAAGCATATTCTAATACTTTCTCATAGGTCGATAGAATTTTACTTCCAATTCTTCATATAAATTCTTTCTCAGGTAGTGTCTACTCTATAAGACACACTATACCATAATTTATTCTAGCAGCATGGAGAAAAACAGTCTTTAACGACTTGCATCATCTTTTACTTATGTAATTCACCATGCACCTTTGTTCATTTCATTATCCTTCCATGTCATCGTTATTTTTGTATCTGAGTAAGTCTAAGCCTACTTCATAGGAGTCTATCCTAAGAAGTCTACATTATAGTTGTATCTCAGCAAGCTCTACTAGCTTCAACTTTGTTCTCTGTCATTCCTGACTACAACATCTCTTCTCATACAATACTATGAGTGTATTGCTTCTTCAACTAAGAATTCTACCTTACTTAAACAAGTAAGTTACTTAACCTTTTATTACTAAATGACTTAATTCACCATTCTAATCATGTATGTTAAAGTCGGATTAACACACAATGGAACTTTCATGAGGATGTGATAGAAGTCAATCATCACTCAGTATTATTAAATACTAAGTCTGAGCATCCTGTATAATGTTACTACTCGAACTGCATGCTACATCACAAATTCTTAGCCTATTGAGTCTGAAAACTTCATTACCCTTCCCTTTGATCTTCATTTAATTCTTCTAAATCTTGTACCACATTAATTTCAATATTGTCGAAGTATTTATCACCATATTCAGTTGTTTCGACTCTATAAACTTTCACTGCTTCAATCTGGACAACGGTGGAACAGCTTCATGGATTTGTACCAACACATTTATCTTACCCAAATGTGTTTCAAATGTACATCATTCTTCTAAAGATGTTATTATTTCATCAAATTTATACTTTGAATGTACAACACCATTCTATTGGTATTAATACACTATTTACGATTTCACTTGGTAAATATTATGTTATGATATTCCACGATCGTTTATTTATAAACTTATCGATGTCAACTATCATAAGTCTCTTTATCACTTTGAAAAGTTTCATGTAAATTCAATTACAAAAATTCTTAGAATTCTGAACATAAAATTTTCTAAACCAAGGTCGGCAACATACCTTAAACTTTCTTAAATAATAGCAATAAGGCAAGCCACCTAAGGTATACTATATTCATTTATCATTTAGCACATATTAGAATATAAGGCATATTTCCTCCTAATATTCTAGTTCTTGTTTCCATTTAGATATTCAACCTAAGTATACCAGATACACATCATATCATCTTCACTTAGCAATTCATGTTTAAGTCTAGATATTCTCAAAATTCATAGTTTACATAAAGTAATTCTCTAAAAATTTTGAAGTAACTTAATATCTTCGAATGCTAGGGTTTATCACTACCCAATACCCCACTTAAGTGTTTCCTATGATTTGTATCCATATATTTTCAATGATTCAGTTCATATATTGAACTTCCAATAGTTTAAGTCTAAATATCCATTTGTGGTATTTAGTTCACTTAAACCACTGCTCTAATACCATGATTGAAAGACCCTCACTTTTGTATTTCTAAAAGACCCAAACTTTCATACTTGACAATATAGTTACTCCAAAACATGCTACTTGCATATTCATAAAAACGATATTTTACATTGATAAAGAGATTACAAATGATTGGATACAAACTGACTATTACAAAGTGTTATATATTACACAACTAACCAGGATACTATACATTTATACATACATGATACCTAATTACAAAAGTAATATTACAACTATTTTAAACCTTCTGACAATATATGACTATACTGGTTACTTATCTCCTGCAAATTTGTTAAACATTGAGAGGGTAAGCGGTGAGGCTTAGTGAGTTCAATAATAGATACAATATAACGTTATGCCATATATATACTTCAATATGGCAGAAGCAAAGAGGAACAAGGAGCAACAAGGGCATATGTGAATCATGTGACAAATTTTCCATATCAATCATTGATTTGATTCAAAGATATACAATCAATAAGACATAACGATTTCCATACTTGATATACATCAATAAAGCATCGGCCCAAATGGCAGAGAAGACATACACTTTCTGATTAAACATGTTGGTAGATTTCAGGCTTTCAGCCCTGTGTAACCTTCTACCAATGCCATAGAATAGAAATCATTCTCTTACGGAGACATGTTCTACATGGCCAGAGGCTACATACCAGTACTAATGTGAATCTAAGTCCTTTCACTGATCACATGGTCAAAGGTATTTCTTTGCTATTGAAATAGCGAATAAAAAAATGACACAAGAAAATAACCCGGAATAGTAACACTGAAAAGCACATAGCACATATAACACATAAAATACAACAGTTCCTATGTATTAAACTCAACTTGAAATAATCTGGGGGTCAAAATAATAATTTGTGCAACATTTCGGCTCTAAATATGACTTTATTCGTTGAAAATCGAGAGATTTATTGAAAAACAGGGCTCTGCGAAGGTAGAGCTTCAAAACCGAAAAGATAAATTTTTCGGGCTTCTCGGGAACTTCGGGACGTATTTCGGGTGCTAAAATTGATATCGGGGCTTCGGGGGATGTCAAAATAGCAAAAATATGAAAAAGGGGGGTGAGAATGGTTAATTTCCCATTTTCCTCGGGAGGGTTCGCAACCCTCTTATTTATTGGAGGGGAAATCCGAAGGTCAGCCGAGAAGGGACACGCGGCAGCGAGGAGTTTAGACACGGGGCAGAAGCAGCGAAGGCCAACGAGGCTCGGATGCAGCATCTGGTGCGCTTCCATGCGAGGAGTCATTGGCTTTGGACGCGAGGAGTCATCAGCTTTAGACTCGTCATCGGCTGGGTCTTCGGCTCGGAGAGATGCAAGCTTCTTAGTGGACCGAACTTCGGTCTAATGGGGAGACAGGGTGACGACTTCGGACCAATCATAGGTTGCCATGTGAGGTTGTGGTCCAATCAGAAGAAGCCACGTGGATCGAACTGTATTCATGCGAAAATTATCGAAAAATGTGCCCAATCTTGTAAAATCCATAACTTTCTCATACGGACTCTGTTTTTGACGTTCTTTATATTCACGCGTAGAGAAAATTATTCTCTACAACTTTCGTTTGGACTTTATCGGAAAATTTTGAATTTATTTTTATATTATTATTTTTAACAGACCGGGACTGGTAAATCCGTTAAAAATTCATAACTTCTTCATCCGACGTCCGTTTTTGTCAGACTTTTTACCGTTGTACTGCTAATGACAAGACCTTTAATTCTCGTTTAGGTTATGTCGGCTAAAAATCACTTGATCTAAAATTCAAGTTTTTTAGCTGTCTGCTGCTAAGCTGAAACTTGTAAAAACCATAACTTCCTCATACGAAGTCAGATTTTGGCGTTCTTTTTATCAAAATTCTCGGTTTAACGAATACTACAAATTTCATTTAGATGACTAAGGCTAAAAGGTAGTTTATAAAAAAACTCACTTTTTACGTCATTCGGCACCGTGTCGGTTTTGTCGCGGATCTTCGATTGGTCGAAACTTCTTCGTTATAACTCGGATTTTGACGAGGTTTTCGCCTACGTGTTTCTAACGAGATTAACTACAACTTTCAATAATAACATTTTACTTATTTCAAATTTTATATTTTCTCTATATTTCACTATTTGGCTTTTAATCGGAATCTCATAAGACTTCCAATATTTTACGACTGATTCTAAACATAGTTTTACTTCATTTCTAGTAAAAACAATCTGTTAGAACTCAACACTCAGTTTCACATAATATTATTCTCTTTTATAATTTACAATACACGATTTCAAAACGTGTATGTTACATCTTGTTAGGGATCCCTAATGTTAAGTGGTTGTGATTGGGAAATTCGGAGATCTTCAGCTGCAATTCAGGCTTCTCTTGGAATTTTTTGATTCTCATATAGAAGATCATCATGTGTGTACTATTAATTTCGGGGATCATGGATGGTTATACCTAGTTAAGCGGGTTTGAGCTATAGTTAGTTTTAACACCAGTAGGTGGTAATTTGAACCCTGAGTGGTGGAGAACTAAGTATTCTACTTGGAGGATCATCGACCAGTTCCAATTTGTAGTATTAATGAATGGTTTTCAGGTATCCACGGTGCGAGTACGTGGGATCTCAATTCACGGTTTGGTCGAGGAAGGGGTATATGGTAGGTAGTGATCTTATGCATGGATGCAGGAGACACATGGGTTGTCGCCCATCAGGAAGTGGGTGAGCAAGGTGCTCGTTGCAGATATTGATTCCTTTTAGGGTGCCAATGAATAGATAAGGAACCATAAGGATTACACAGTTCGAATATCGGTGGCAGAGGGAAATTGTCGGCTAGGTGTAAGAATTAAGGAATCAATTTCAGAATTTGGTGCGTTCATCCCCGCAAGGGTTTTGGTTCATTTGATTTAATGTCATGAGTTCGCAATTATTGGTCACATCGTTCGTCATCCAGCAAAGGGTCTTTGAATGTTTTAAGTGTGGCAGTTCAAGTTCTTTGGATGCATCATCTTATAATCAGAATTAGTACGTTTTATATTCCTTTGCTCTCTGGGTATGCTTACCCTCAATTGCGGTGTGGAATTTTGGTTCATCGCAATCTTGGGTTGGGTGGCATTCAGGGTCATTTCAGAAGTCTTCTTGAGCCAGTTGTGTGTTGGTGCAACCTGTTCAGTCTCAATCATGTATGGAATTTTGTTTTGATCGATCACGAAGATGTCTTCTGTTAAAGATTGAGGTTCGTTGTTGGATAGAACTTTGGTAGTTTTGCCTTTCTGGATGAGGTTTTGGGTTCCTTAAGGATATATATATATATATATATATATATATATATATATATATATATATATTGTGTGTATGTGGGTTGGATAAGATAGCATTGGGGCTTGGATCAAATTATTCGCTTGGTTCTTCTAGTTGATAGCTTTGAAATTAGATCAAGGGTGCAACCATTTATCCTATTTTTGGGTCGTGTGTAACCATGATTTCTTTGGGTTTTGCATTGGTAGTAGCTTGTTATGTGAAGGAATTGGGTGTGGTATAGTCATGGAATTGTTATGCTCGGTTAGTGTTGAGATGGGTGTTGTTTAGATCCCTGCAAGGCAGTGGAAAGATGTCGAGAGTCATTTGGCGCGTGAAGTGGGTCGCGAGTGCCAAGCAAAATATGTAATGTCAAAAAGATCGGCGTTGTAGAGGGAGCATTCCATACATGTGTTGAGGGTTGGGTAAGGCATTCCAAACTCATGCTATGGACTCAGTCGCAATCTAGAGCTATGTTGTGGACCTTGTAAGGGTATACCAGGCATAGGTTGTGGGCCCATTGATCATAATTGTTGATTTCATTTTAGTGTGGTACTTTCGGTATTGGTGCATTGATGGAAGTCGGGAGTCTCATATTCAGTTGTTTTGGATAAAGGGAACAATTAAACTTCGTTGGTAGTATCGGTCGTATATCAGAAAATCTCTCCGGATGGTTACATTGTAACCCTGTTTTCTCACAAGCTGTTATCAGGGGTTGATTATCATGGTTGGGAACCGGTCATAAGGTCTCAAATCAAAAGTTCTTCGTTAGTGTATCAGGTGTTATGGTTTGCGGGGGTACACCTGAGTTGTTAAGGATTGGAGGTAAATGTCGAATTATTTGAATTCTCATCTTTGCTCATAGGAGTAGTGGTTGGAATGGTGTGTCGGGGAGTCACGGGTTAATTAAACGCTTTTGGTGCATCTTATGGAACTGGGATTAATGGAAAATTCACAATTGAAGTATTTGGGCTATATCACATAAGGAATTGCATTCCTGGTTTTAGAGCAAGGATATGTCTGTCATCAGTATGTGAGTTCTGCTTAGAATGGGTTCGATTAATGGAATCCATCGTATGTTAGGGTCTACTTTTATCAGGGATCTGGTAGGTGGTTGGGGGTATATGTTTTTAGGTATCTATAAAATCGTTTAGGCCGGATAAGTTGTTCATTTAGGATTGTGAAGTTGAATCTTTATGGGAACAATTTTTATTGGTTTTGACTGCCTTGGAGTCCATCATTTTTCAAGGCTTCCAAGTCTTAGATATAATGGTTGGATACTTGTTGGCTTAAGGGAGTTGAGATTCATTATTCATTAGGGCTCGTGATATCTTCTATTTTGGATTCAACATCAGTAAAGGTGGATTGTCACCAAAGCGTGGTGACTTCCCCAGTCATTTTTGGGATTCAGGGAGTCCATTCATGATCATTTAGTTCGGTAAAGGAGATAGTAAGGAAGGATCTCGAGGAAAAAATATAATTTAAGTGTGGGAGAGTTGTAACACCCATTAATTTAAGGAGCAATTTTTAGGAATGAATCACCTTTTGAGGATTTGACACGGTGTGTCCAGATATGATTAAATACAGCTTTTATTAAGGACAACATGACGTGTTGCCTCTTTGAACACAGCGTATTAATGGCTAGTGATGAAACCCTAATTTTCTGGGTTTTGCTCCCAATATAAAGGAATGTGAAGGGTAGGGTTTCTTCATCCTCAACCCCCATCAACCCCTTTAGCCCTGAAAGAAATCCTAATCATCCTTTCTTCCCATTTTGAGCTAGTTTGGTGTTTTTGGAGCTAAGGAAGGAAGAAGGTGCAAGAAGGAAGCAAAGATCCAGCAAGAAAGCCCCATATTCTTTAGTTTAGCACTCTTTTGGACCTTGGTAAGTGTCGAAGACTCGATTTTTATCATTCAAAGTTGTTAGATCTTGGGTTTTGTCCCTTTTGCTTCTTTTTTTTGAATGTTGAAGTGGTTAGATCTCATAAAGTTTGCAACTTTATGAATCTCCAGGTCAAGGTGAACTAGTAGTGTCTTGGATCTGTTTTATAATCAAATTTTGATCGCATGCATAGAGATTAGGTCATAAGTCCTCATTTTGACCTAATATGGGTTCAAGACATGCATTGGACATGTATGTCTATAAATCACAAACCTTTGGGATGGTTTTGGTGTTAGACTCACTTCTAGAAAGGATGGACTTCAGACTTTAAGGAGTAAGTGCTTATTGGTTAAGCCATTGTATTATTAAGCTTTATGGATTGGGTTTTGGACCTTCTTGGGTAGTTCCAATTGATAAAGTTGGAAACTTTATCCTTCTGGATCACATTTTGGTCTAGTGCTGAGCTTTGGTGCTCTTGGAATCAAAGAAAATGGTTTCATGTATTAAGTTGTTGGAACTTCGGCAAACATGTCGTGTTTCTAAGTCAACACGGCGTGTTGGTCGGGATCTTCTCGATTGTTTGGATACATGCGAAGCACAACGTGTTTCTAAGTTAACACGGCGTGTTGCGGTCAACATGGACTGTTGAGTTTGACCAAGTTTCACCTAAGGGGTATTTGAGGTATTTTAAGTGGTATCTAAGGATTGGTCACTGTTTGATGAATATGTGTTGGCCGAGCTGAGATTCGAAGTCGGGACCTCATTAGCTATGGATCAGATCGAGATGTGAGTTTTCCTCACTGTACTTTTGGATCGAAGGCACCAAGGCTGACCCTATGGATTGTTATCCTGGTTTATCGTATGATTGCATTCTACAGTGATCTGTTAGATCTATATCATGGTAGATAGGATGGTACTATGCCTAGTGATCTGTAGATTTGCCTATTTTCCTATTGACTGATTATATGTTAATCTGTTATATGTTGGGTTGAGGTTGTACTTATTGCAGCCAACAAATCCTGGGGTATTCTAGTTATGAGTTGAGGACCAGGTGGAATGCCATACTTATACTAAGGGCTCAGGTGCATTTTAGATACGAGTTGAGGACCAGGTGGTATGCCAGACTCGTACTGAGGACTTGAGGGTATTAGAGCATTCCATATATGAGTTGAGGGTCGGGTAGGACATGCTAGACTCATATTGAGGGCTTAGTAGCATTCTAGATACGAGATGAGCACTGGTTGGTATGCCAGACTCGTACTGAGGGATTAACATTTGTATTCTAACCTGATGACTGATCTATTGGACTAGGGAGCAAGCCAAACATAAGGTGTGGGCCCCGAGGGCAAGCCAGATGCGACATCCCCATTTTCACGGCCAGAAAAGACCGATTTTGTTTATGCTTTATAAAAATAAGAGTATCTCTTTTAATAAAAATGTTGAGGAATTTGTTCCCAGAAAAACATGATAAATACGTTATCAAAGCACTTCTGAAGAAATGTATTATATTCATTTTAAAACATTGAGGTGTCATCGTCAATACATAAACATAAGAATAAACAGAACTTACATTCATTATCACTAGTGATTTATATCTCCTTAATCTCTCAGTGTAATGTAACTTCATATCGACACCTGTGATACAAATGAACTGAGTGGGTCAGGTTGGGAAACCTGGTGAGTACATAGGGTTTTCAACCCACAATAATATAATTATTATATTTCATCATCAAACAATTATCCCAATTACCCATCCTCAATATCTTCTTTATTCTTAAGGGTCTACCGTAAGAATTATTTATCCTATATTCCTTCAAACCGAAGTCCATTGCTTCCAAGGTTTATACAATAGGCACTAAGTCTATAGTTGTCAATGCTCGTTCGTAAAGCACTAATTCCATAGCTGCTAAAGTTCATTCATCGAGTACTAAATCCATAGCTATCAGTGTTTATCTAATAGGTACTAAGTCCATAGCTACCAACGTTTTTCTAACAGGTACTAAGTCCATAGCTACCAACATTTATCCAATAGGCACTAAATCCATAGCTGCTGATGTTATTTATTAGGCACTAAGTCTATAGCTGCCAATGTTCACTCATATCATCTTTCATCTCTCATCATTCATCTACCCATGTTTTACCCAATATATTCGTAGATATAAAATACATATACAATTTAAATCATTTAAAACTTGTATAAAATTATTCATCCAGCATAGATAGCAAGTATACAGATAATATGCACACATAGCACGTAGTTTATATAAAATACTTCATATCTATGTGTAAGATGAAAATAAATATACACTCACTTGTTAAGGTGGTGATTCCAAACTCAGACAGCGCTTCGCTTCTATTAATTTATTTTCTTTCGACGAAACCTAGTATCATTACCACTAGAGTTTAGTCTAGTATTCACCGAGACTAATTAATAGTATAGCTATTATTACTATTATATAAGTGTTAAACAATACTCTTCACCCACTATGTACAGATAGGGGCCAAATATAAAACACCGGAGGCCAGGACCATTTTGGCATATAGCACTTCTGAAATTCAACAACCCTATGCGGCCCTTTAAACCATATTCCCCGTACTGCGAGTGATTAAAAAGATATTATAACGACACTTATATATAACTCATAATAATAGCCCAAATATTTATTATAAGTTTCTAATAACAATACTATATTTAAATAAAAGCTATATTTAAAATAGGGTAGGCGTATCTTACCTATGAGGAGGTTTAACTAGAAGTCGGGCTCTGCATGGACAGAACTTCCGAGCCGAAAGCTCTTTTTCTCAGAGTCATCGAGCGCTTCGGGGCTTTCTTCTAGCGCTAGGGGAGTTTTGGGAGGATAGAGAGCGTAGAGAGAGAAGGGTGGAGGTGTGAAGAAATGAGGGTAGAAGAGGTTGTATTTATAAGGTGAAATATGGCTGAAGTTGGTGCCACATATCACCATCTAGTGGCAAGCCTTGGGGAGAAAGCAATGGCCAAGATTGTGCCACGTCACCCCTTTTGCAACAGCACCCTGCCGACTTCTACACCCCATAACTTTCGCATATGAGCTCCATTTTCGACGTTCTTTATATCCATGAGTAGGTAAAAACAAGATCTACAACTTTCGTTTTGACTTCGTTGGCTAGTTCTTGACCGGTCATAAATTTAATAGTAGGAGGAGATTATACTGTTAAATGATTGTGTAAAATTCATAACTTCTACATACGGGCTCCGTCTTCGACTGTCTTTTTATCGTTACGCTACTAATAATGAGATATTAAACTCTCATTTAGGTTGCGTTGGCCAAAAAATGTTCGATCTAAAATTCGAATTACGGGTTATGCACTGCTAGGCCAAATCATAGAAATATCATAACTCCTCATATAAAGTCAGATTTGGGCGTTCTTTTTTTGCACGCTCTCAGTTTAATGTATACTACAACTTTTGTTTAGATCACTAAGGCTAAAAAGCACTCTATCGTAAATTCACTATTTACGTCGCGTAGTGTCGTGTCGGTTCCGTCACAAAACTTTGACGGGCCATAACTTCTTCGTTATAACTCAGATTTCGGCTTTCTTTATATGTACGGAATCCTTGTAACATACGCAACAACTTTTATTAAGACTATTCCTTCTAAATAATCTTCTATTAAAAAGGCATTTTCGACACTTATTGTCTATAAATTTACTAACCGAATCGGCAAGCGTTACACCAGACTTATGTTGTGGGCTCAGGAGCAAGCTAGATATGAGTCGTTGGCTCGATAGGCAAGCTAGACTTGTACTATGGGCTTAGGGGTAATCTAGTCTTTTAGTTGTGGACCGAGTACATGTTATTTGAAACACAGCTTACATTTTTGTTTTATGGTTTCAGGTATTTCAGTGGATCGTGGCAAGACGAATGCGTGACTGTACACATCGTCAGTTTTACAATTAATTTGATCTTGGGAGACTTTGATTTTAAATAATGTTTTGAAACAATGGTTTTGTAATATTTCTATTACACAAAAGGATTATTTTGAAAAGTTTTTAAATTATTGAATTTTATGGATGTTACATTCTTTGATTTAAATTTTGGACGGGAACTAATATAGTACACAAAGCTATTAATTTTTAGAATTATGTGTTAAAAAACATGTAAATTATGAGAAAAATACATGGGACATAACCAGCTATTCTTTTATTATTGTGCAGTATATATATATATATATATATATATATATATATATATATATATATATATATATATATATATATATATATATATATATATATCTTCTCTTCTAATAAAACAGTACCACAATGGCCACGTGGCATTACATTATCAACTCCAGCTTCAGCTTTCCCGTTCAAGAGTTCTAAGTGAATTTCCCACTTTGCCCTTCTATTCAAAAAATACTGTCAAATCGAAAAATAAAATCCGATAATTCAGTAAAAATGTAAGTCAGGAAATCAGGAATTTTGAAATTCGAATTTTCAATTATACCATATAAATGTGCAACAAATCTGGAAAAAAAATATGTGATAAATCTATTTATTCGAAAATTACAATAAACTAGAAAAATAATGTAATCAGGAAAATTTTAAATGCGGAAATCAGGAAATTTGAAATTTGAATTTTCAATCATACCATATAAATCTGCAACAAATTAGGAATATCAATCCCAAATAAGGTAATCAAATATCAATCCTAATAAATGAGGCAATCCAATATCAATCGAATATATATACACGTTTACATTACTGTTTACGTTCCTGTTTCAATCGAATATCAACTGGGTAAGCGACACTACATTGTTTTCTCTCTGTGTTTTCCTATATCAACTGTAAACTCATCGATTTTTTTTTTTGCGTTTCCAATCTGTTTTTCCTATATCCAGGGTATACTCATCGATTTTTAGTTGTGGATTGCATAATCAAGCAGGCCAGTTTACTTTTTCCACTTATTCATGTAGTCAAATATTACACAACAATATACTTTACAAATAATATCAACCCACTTTTGATTATTGAATTCTTTTTTATTAGCCTGTTAACCATGTTAACCATTAACCATTTTGATGAGTAGCAGCAATATACTTGACCTGGTTGATGTATTTATTTTTACTGTTTCCCCTTCATTATTGTTTCTTCAGTATGTACCTATATCACGACTTGTGGAATTAAAGTTCCATAGTATCTGTTTTCTTTTTATATGCTATAAATGCCTAAAATGCCCCTCCCACTGTTAATATACTCTTTAATTAAAACAAGTTTATGTTTTCTTTTTACATTATCAGTTAAATAGCAATGTACTTTCTTTTTGGTTGTTTGATTTTTTTTATTAGTTGATGATTATAAGTGTCAAAATTAATGTAAAAAATAAATTTTAAAGTTCCCTAGTATATGTTTTCTTTTTATATGCTATAAATGCCTAAAATACCCCTCCCACTATTAATATACTCTTTAATTAAAACAAGTTTATGTTTTCTTTTTACATTATCAGTTAAATAGGAATGTACTTTCTTTTTGGCTATTTGAATTTTTTTTAATTTAAACAATAAATTTTAAAGTTCAATTTACTGTTTCCCCTTATTTACCCCTAATTAACTTAAACACATGATAACAATGGATCTTTGTATCCATTAAAATCAAATAAATGGCATTGTAGTACCTTTTTGGTCACTACAAGAAAAAGACCCTTTTACGACGCGCAAAACACAGTGCTCCTTGATTTATGTTACGCATTAGAGAGCGACATTAAAAAAGTGTCATCTCTTCAAAAATTTTAAGGATTTAGGTCGCGCATTACTGAGTGCCCTTAAACTAGTGTCATATAAAAAAAAATTAAAAACACGGAGGGCACTATATCTTAAATGTGCGCCCTCTATAAGTGTCGTTTTATAATTTTAATGAGCGCGCCTTTAGTAGATACGGGGGAAAATGAAATCCCCAAAATTTTGAAAACCTGCCTTGTTCTTTTCTACCTTCAATCGATTCTCCCCTCTCCCTCCTCTCTCGTCCCCGATCTGCTTCTCCGCTGCTTGCTAATCTTCTCATTGGATCTCTGCTCGATCTCCTTCTTATCATTATCATCAAACAACACGTTCGCCGCCCCACCCTATCTATAACAAACCTCTCTATCTCTCTCTCTCTCTCTCTCTCTCTCTCTCTCTCTTCCATTACCCACCACAAATGGTTTTTCGAACACAAATCAGGGAAAACCTAGGTCGATTCTCTAGGTTTTAGCAACAAATTTGTGGACATCCATATACATATTGCGATTTCAAAGTCATCTTATGAAATCAACATTCCCTCAATTTCGATTTGATATAGGTAATACACGACCAACTACAAGTCTCTTTCTCTCTCTCTCTCTCTTTCTATCTCTCTCTCTCTCCTATATATATACATATACATATTGCATATGTGTTTTGATTTCTGATAATATCGATATAACACACAGACTAAAAACTGGTAACGGAGGTGAAAAATATTCTAGTTATGGAGCTTTATATCTTAGAAAGTTTACGGTAAAAGGTACTGACATCCATAAGGTTCGTGTATTTCCACATTCCTTTACTTAAAGTTGAATATTCGAAGCAATTTCTACCAATAACCCCTGTTTCTTGATTTTTCTTCTCCTTTCTCAATTGTTGGACCATCTCGGTTGTTGGACCAAGAGGTGTTGAGGAAGTTTTATAATTAAGAATGTGATACTTAGAGTGCTGGTGTGATTATATATATTTTACTAAGTGGGCTCCAGATAAGCCTCTTGATTCTGTTGTGGTATCTCTTGAATGTTGGGATCATTAACCCCCACCATATGCAATCTCCTTACCTTATCCATCTTTCCCAATCATATTTAATTAATAATATTTACCTTTTCCATTTTTCTCGTATCATATTTGTTTAAAGCCTAGTTTTTGTTTCGTAATTAAGATGATGACCAAAAGATGCATTATCCTCCTTCGACTCTTTGCAGGTAAGAGCAGTTGGATTCACTAAGCTCTGCAGTTAAGTCTTCTTTGAAGCCATGGAAGTGCAAAATGGAGATGAAAAATGAAAAAGAACCTGATTTCATACTTCAATTAGATCTTACTTCTGACATAATTTGAGAAGTTCTTTTGATTATCTTCTAGAATCCTCAGATATATAGAAGTAAGTTCTTCTTTATATGGTAGTTATTTGTCTACAATTTTTGAGTTTTCATTATTCTTGTTACCGATGATCAGTCTTTAATATTAGATACCTGATATATGTAATAGGCATGATCAGAAGCACTTTCCAGCTGGACATCAGAATAGCTGATAGGGGATCGACTATATAAGCATGTATTTGATTAATAGGGCTGGAGTTTTGTATTCTGGATACATTTTATTACAAGGTTAAATATATTTCCTTTGTATATATAATTTCAAATTGTTTAAATTATCCTAATGTAGTATTTCTTACGAAAGAACTAAACCCTACTTAAGAACAATTCAAACCTAGATAATCATCTATAAAATGTTTTGTATCTTTTGTGAGATAATTAATGAACTCGAATCCATGTTTTTATATTATTTTTCCCTTATATGAGATCCGGGAAAGCTGGAAAACTTTCTTTCTTAAACAGTCAAAAAAAGTGTAATGGTTTAATCACTATAGAAAATAGGAAAGTATCAAAAACAGTTTAAATGTTGAAAGCACACTAATGTATGTCTAGATTAAGTGTTGTATGAACAAAGCCTGTTTCTTTTTTGGACTAAATCAACCGTGTGAATAAGCATAAATTACAATTTTACCCTTGTTGTGTTGACTTGTAGATGGTTGGTGGATCAAGGAGACAATCACAGAAAAAGTGAAGTACAACAGAGAAGAATGTTGGTTAAAGTGTTTTACAACAATATGTTTCTGTGTAAGTGTGTAAGTATGTGCACCCTCATTGACAAAAATCTAAGAAACTGAAATAAGATCAAACAATGTCAATAAGTTCAGCTACATGGACAGTAAAAATGAGAGTTATTTTACATATTTTATATATAATACTTCACTTACTACTAGATATTTTTTACCCCACATAAATATTTATTCTACAACAATACTGTCTAAAAATACTGTTATTTGCTGTTTCTTGCAGGTCCATTCTGCAGCTACAATACTGGATAAAAACAATCTGGTGAAGTATGATAGAAAGTGGCTATTTTCATAGTCAAGACCTAGTGGTGTGTTTTGTAGAGTCATGAGCAAAACCTGCAAAAAAAAAAAAAAAAAAAAAAAAAAACGAGACATGAGGGATTAGGGGTATAAGGGTACAAGGGTCATTTTAACAAAAGAATTACCTTCATTGGTGGATACTTAGAGAATGGTGCATGCCCATGAGCGAGTTCAAGTGCTGTGATTCCAAATGACCAGATGTCTGCTCTGTTGATGCACAACACAATTCTTTAGTTCAGAGATCTTCAAGTGAAAGTAAGCACACGACATAAAAGTATAAATATATAGAAGTGTAAGTTACAAAAAAATTGTTCCAAAATGTTAATCTTATAATTTTAGTACTTATTTGAGGTATTGAGCTTTGCAGATTATTTTCACTGAGTGAGGAGTTCAAATATGTAACAGTAAGACAAGATGCGAAGATGGAACCTACAAAGCTTTTGGACCGTGTTTCTATTCCCATCAAGGAAAGTTTGGAAGAGCCCAGGGCAAATATCAATGTCCTAATCCAGGAATATATTTCTCAGTTAAAGCTTGAAGTACTTTCTTTGACATCTGAAATGGTGTTCATAACTCAGGTTAGTTTTATCTCTTACATATGTATCAATGCTTCTTTCTTTCTACTCCCATATTCCTATTTCTGAAATAATCTTTGAATTTTGTTTTGATGCAGCTTGGAGACAACATTGAGGAACTTCTCATGTCTGACAACGGGAGATAGCATATAACAACAAGAAACGGTGTTGGTGTCATGTGTTGCTGTTGCTACATTAAAGAACACAATTAATTAATAAACATATATCTCACATATAAAACAGTAAGAATTGCTTTTTGTTGTATTGTTTATATGTTTGTATCCTTGTTTTTTGTTTTTAGATGTCTGATAAAATGGGCTACATAATATTTAAGGGTATGGAAGGTCCTCTACTCTTGCATGACAAGGATGTGGTTTTTGAAATTCTTGAGACAGGTTGTTTCTTTGTGACACAAATCACCACCATATAATTGCATTTGATGACAATGGAAAAATATTAGATTATGTATGTAAGGAGTTCCATTTGTAATTCACATAGCATTTCAATTTTGAGCAGCTAAAAGCTTATGATAATAATATAAACATATATATTCTTTGTCAAAAGTGACTGCAAACTTGGGTAAATGGAAGAAAAAATAAATGAGGGGATGAGGGCATAGTTGGAAACAATCGGGACCTAATGGGCAAAAACTTTGTTAAGTCATTCTTTGTGTTTTAAGTAAAAGAAACACTCATATATAGGCAAATCCTATCAGATATTCAGAATTGAATTTTATAAATAAAGTTGCAATGATGAATAACTTTGAACTTATTGTTTTTTCCAGGCTAAAAAGAGAGATGTGGTTGGGTTACAGTAACAGGTAAAATCACAAGAACATGAAATTTGCATAAATTAGTAATTTATTTATTTATTTATTTATTTATTTATATATGTTTACTTACTTTGCTCCAGGTTTTTGTTAGAAAAGTTAATAAGCTTCATGGCAAGTACCTGGCATATGTAAATGACTGTTTCATGAACCATACTCTTTTCCACAAGGTTAGTATAGTAATTTCATCAAAATAAACCACTCCTGTCATTCAAAATTACTTGTTCTTACTTTTGAATGAATTCCCCTCTAGGCTTTTAAAGAGGCATTTGAAATATTCTGCGACAAGGGTGTTGCTGGAAGTTCAAGTGCAGAGTTACTTGCTACATTTTGTGATAATATTCTTAAAAATGGTGGAAGTGAGAAATTGAACGATGAAGCCGTTGAGGACACGCTTGAGAAGGTATGTTAAAATTTTGTTTGCTCAAAAGACGTAAATGCCCTCATCATCATCGAAAGTCTCCTGTGCAGCAAATGGTAAGCAGAAGTGATTGAGTTTTTGAACTAATTTGTAGGTAGTAAAGTTGCTTGCCTACATTAGTGATAAAGATCTATTTGCTGAATTTTACAGGTAAACCTTTTTCTGATTCCTTGTCTAATGAAGTCATATGTTTGTTGGTTTGTTTAATTTGGCTTTTTATAATATCTGACATGAAATTGACATTGTACTCTGGTTGTAGGAAAAAACTTGCTAGGAGGCCTTGTTTGTACTTTGTAAAATGTAGGATTGGGCCCTTGAGCTGGAAGAAGTCTTCATAGGTTTGATAAGTTTGTTCCATATAAAAATATAATCAAGAACAAGATTCTCCTTTAGCATGGTATTGTAGCTTCAAACCTTTTTTGTTAAGTTAGATCATTCATGCAAGATGAGAAGGGAATTACTGTCTTTTGCATGGATGTTAATGAAATCTATTGTTCTTAATAGGTTCTCGTTTGACAAATTGTGTTGGTATTTTAAGCCAAGGATTGCGAATAGCTCTCCCTGAAGCTCCTGCAACCGGCTACATGCATACCATTTTGATGGTTCAACTCTACTTGCTCGAGAATGAAGACAGGAAAACGTTGTAACCCCATATCCGAATATATTCTAATGTTGTTGGCACACAGAGAGTTGTTGGCACATAGTAAGCTAGATGATGCAATTGTATATAAATGAGTTCATTTTTTAATAACATTTACTCACTATTGGAATAATTATTTGTACTTGACATATTAGTGAAATGAATTATCTTTGTTATTTATGGTATTTTATTTTGTATTATGAGATTTTTAATGTATTATTTAATTTGAAAATTAGTAAATCTATAAATAAGATTTTTTTTAAACATTTAAAATTATGATATGCAAAAATGTGTGTCATCTTCATTTATGACATGGCCTTTCTTGACAGGGACTTTCTTGATACACATTGCGTGTCATTAACATGCGCGTCGTAAGGTTACGACACGCGAATGCGTGTCGTCTTCCTTTATGACAGGGCCTTCCTTGATACGCATTGTGTGTCGTATACGCGCGTCGTAAATGCGCGTCGTCTATAGACGACGCGCAAAAGCGCGTCGACTCTCTTTATGACAGGGCCTTCCTTGACGCGCATTTGCACGTCGTCTGAGCCTTTTACGACGCGCAATGAGCGTCGTAAAAGGTTGTTTTTCTAGTAGTGGGTTGATGTATGTATTTTTATTGTTTCCTGTTCATTGATGTTTCTCTTTAACTGTTTGCTTTTTTTTAATATAATTTTATTATATTTTTGTTGCTGATTATAAGTGTCAATTAAATAGCAATGTACTTTCTTTTTGGCTGTTTGATTTTTTTTTTTTTGTGATGATTATAATTGTCTAATTTAATGTAAAATGGTCATTAAATGAAGAAAATGAAAATAATATGAAATTTTATCCTTTTAATGCAGAAAATTTACAAAAATTACATTTTTACTACATAAAATTATAGAAAAAAATACGCTGTAGTTGTGGAAAATGAGACAAATTATTATTTAAATGTTTAAGTTGATAGGAAGTTTACCCTTTTAAAGCATGATTTTACAAAAATTACATTTTCATTAACGTGGTTCACCAAATGAAAACAGTTTTTGAAATCTTAAACACCACCAATTTATTAAAACTAATAAAAAAATAAGATAATTGCTAACTATTACTAAAGTGCACTATGCTTGTATAGTTATTTGTTTCCGTCTCTGATTATTAAGTGAGCACAATATAATTATGTCTTAAATGTAAAACATGTGTAAAAAACCAATGCTTTCTTCTGAACAAAATAGAGAGCCGATTATGAACAATAGACCTAACCATCTGTCAAATCAAACTGTAAAAAAGAATTTCATATTTTGGTGTTGGATAGTTCATTAAGGAGGAAGTGTATATTGGTGTTGGATTTTTATAATTTCACACTAGGTTTAATCTTGTGGAAACCACAGTTGAAAAGGAAAAACATTATTCATAATCAGAAATCACAATTACTAATCAAATATTCACAACAGAAATCGTTCTCACTTAAGATCTTTTAATCGTTCCTTCTTTTTCTACCAATCTTGGTTCATCAAACAGAAAAAGGACCCTTTTACCCATGTCCATAGAATACCCACAACTTCTAATTTTTAAAATATGAACTATAATATCAAAATACAATGTTGTAATAAGAAAAAAAGAAAAATTGGAAGTGGTTTAGAGTAGCCTACTTTCATTTTATTTCTTATTATAACATCGTACTTATAATTATTTTCTATTAGAGCATCTTGCTTTATAAAATATTGAGTAAATTAAAAAATGATCCATAAGGGTAGCAAAGTGAAACATCATTGAAACATGTATAATGTAATCATTAATTATATATTGCAAATAGAGCAGCCTACTTTCATTTCACGTCGTCATAGCGGAGAAGAAATACGAAATAAACATTCCATTTTTATTATTTTTACCGAAATTCATGCATGATTAACAACAATTTTTTTAATACTTTCAAAATTTTAAAACAAATTATGTTCCCTCCACGATATTTCAAAAACAAAAGTTCAAACCTAAATTAAAAGATTATAAAACCCTAACCTTATTTTAGGTAGTTTCCTCTGAATCCTCTTAGCTTTGACGATAGTAGCTCCATTTTTGCATTCTCGATTCATGTTGTACTCCCCAACTCCATACTATAAGTAAGCAATTCTTTACTTCTGAAAAATTGAAACTTTCAGTGAACTAAGAAGTCGATGTGTAGAATACGTTCGTCTCGGGTCCCCATTTTTCTGACCTTAACAGATCTGTGACCTTGTGAGTTTAAAAGACCGACATAAATAAATGAATAACCTTTAACCCAACTAATGGTTTTCGTTCTTGATTTCTATCTATAGAGAGAAGTGCGATTGTTTGCCTGTGTTTTTCCTTCAGACAAATATTTAAGCGTTGATGAGCACTTTCAAAAAACAATGTTTTATCTTCTAACTAAACAAAGATCCAGATTATACTCCATGTTTATGTAAATTTGCGTAAATGGTCCCTGTTTCATATTAATTGACAAATATCTATATATTACATTGTTAATCATTAACAAAAACTTATTTACGTTTTATTAACTACCATAAAATAAGTCTAATAAGATGTTTTACTATTTATAGTGATTATTGTTTAAATAGCCGCAAATAAGACATTAAATATTGGTTACAAAATATTTATACTGATATTTTTTATATTTTATGATACTTATTGTTACTTTTATATATATATATATATATATATATATATATATATATATATATATATATATATATATATAAATATAATTATAATATTATCATAAATTACCTTTAGTTGCATGGATAATTGGTTATCATGAATATTGTTTATATTTAATTACACATAAGAATTTAAAACGCGACCAAAAATTATTTATAGTGACACTGAAATTTTCTAATCTTGACTATCGATCGACAGCTATTAGTCACATATAAAAGTTTAAATTGTAATAAAAAAAAGTTACTCTTAATTTTTATCTTTTATCGTGCCTATAATAAAACATTTGGTCACACATTTATTTTATAGAATATAGATTTTTTTGTATTTAAATACTAATAATAATCGGAAATTAATGCATCGAATCAAATTCGGTACCGAACACAAGAAGTATATGCAAAAGTTAAAAGCAAGATAACTTTTATTATTTTATTAGAAGTGTTGTATAAATTTTATTGTTCATCTTGATATTTTGAATTTCATTAGATTAAATTGTAGATACAATAGAACAATACTAATATTTATTTCATGTTCAATCCTTATCATGTACTCTAATAACTCTAAAAAAAACTTAATAATTTCTACTTTAATAATAGAAAACATATATTTATTGTGTTGTGTTTACATCATATAAATATTAATTCTTTTTAATATAAATAGTATTTATTCATAGTTTCTTTTATCAATGGTATATGAATATTCAATAAATATAATTTGTATATTGAGGTATAAAAAAAATAAAAATTATTTAAAAGCAATCATATTACAAGAATTGACGGACTTATGGAATTATATAAAACAAATTGCACTTAAATATCATACCTTTTATTGCATATTATCTTATTTTATAAATTAATTGTTGTTATTCTTTCAGATTGCAGAGATATCATGAAGTCGTTTAATTCTAAAAATAATAGAAAATTAAATAGTTTTTATTTAGATAACAAAAATAACATTAATTTGTCGATGACATCAATCCATCAAACTTCAACCGCTACAAATTCTATTACTTCAGCTTACAACAATATGTTTTTTTATTTCAATTTACAAATTAAAAACTATAATTCTATTTTAATTTATCACCCGTGGATTTCCACGGGTATAAACCTAGTAGATATAATAAAATAATTTACTAGATAAACATTATATTTTAATGTTTGATCATTATAAACATAATAATTATATTTGTTATTTTTAACAATAGCAAAATAAATAGTAATAACAAAATTAAAAAAAAAAAAAACAGTCAAGGAAAATATATCAAAAAAAACTTAAAAAGATCGAAAACTTTGGAAAAATACTAAGATTTGGAACACTATCAATTTGGTTTGTATTTTTAAAACTATACTTTTAAATATCCTGTTAAAACACTTTTAGATTTGTCAAATAATAAAAAAAACATAAAAGAAAAATAAATTATAAAAAGAAAAGTCAACAACTGTTTTTAGAAAAAGTATATATATATATATATATATATATATATATATATATCCATTGCATGCATTTGCGACAAAGCCGATGACATTTAATAAAAAAAATATCATATTATAAAGTGGAGTATTGGAGTGTAAAATGATGATGACATACAAATACAAAAACATGATATTATAACACCTATTAGCCTAAAGACTATGTGTTCAAAGTATTTTATATAAATAACTATGCTTCCACATATATTTATGGAAAAATGGTCACTTTTTTAAATCTATGCTGATAAATAAGTTTTTTTTTTGCCATTTATTACGCTCATAGCTAATTTGTCAAATGTTATTTTGTGATTATTTTGAATTAATTTTTTTTCACATGTTATTTTATGAGTTTTCTATTTTATTAAATACCACAGAATATTTTAATATAATAATTATAATAAATATACAAATAAATAGATAAATTTATTTAATAAACTTACCTTTTAATTTCAATTTAAAAAATTAAAGATTATTAATTTCTTTTGTTTATTTATTTAAATTATTTGTTTAAATTTAAAAAATAAAAAACATTTTCATTATAATAGTTCATGACTTTTCTTATTTTCTTATAAATTCAAAGTTTTCAAATATTTAAACATTTATATTTAACTTTTTTAAAAAAATAAATAAATAACCCATATACAATATGGGTCTCATAACTAGAATGCTTATAAATATCCTTCAAATTAATAAGTATTATATAATGACTTTTCTCTTTTTCTTAATATTGCCCCAAAAAATTGTTAGTATTGTATAAGATTGATATAATGCTTACGTATCCCCATTATTTGATAATTTACACAGTAAAATAATTACTCTTCTCTTCCTATAAACACCAAAAAACAGATGTTTCTTTTAGTTTTTGGTTGTCTAGCTTTTCCAATGGTTAATGTACTTTGCTCTCTTATGTGTCTTTGGAATTATTTGCAACAATCATGTTTCATGTGATTGGGTTTTCATCTCAATTTTTAATTATTTTCATTGTTAAAGAAAAACGATTTATGATGAAACTTTTCATTCATTTTAATTGGTTTTATTATTTCACTTTGACAATTTTGATAATTAACAATGAAGTTGGTTTTTTAACTCGATATTTGTCTTCTTGTTCCCTAAGTGTCTATATCAATTCATCTTATTGTAAAATTTTCCACAATAATATAGTTCTTCGTGTAATATTTAGTCTTTAATTTATCTAAATATGATTTAAAGTACTTATTATATTTTTAAATTTAACTACTTTTTTTTCACATTTATGTACATTTTTTTCTCAGATTTATGTTATTTTCAAATGGTTTTTTGTTGAGAAAGAAACTTGTTTCTCGTCCATTCTAACCCCTTTTTATCTACTTTATATTTCAAGAACTCCAACGATAATAACTTTTATATGCATGTCAATATATATATATATATATATATATATATATATATATATATATATATATTGACATGCATATAAAAGTTATTATCGTTAGAGTTCTCGAAAAGTAATATATATATATATATATATATATATATATATATATATATATATATATATATATATATATATGACGTGCATATAAAAGTTATTATCGTTGGAGTTCTGGAAATGTAAAGTAGATAAAAAGGGGTTAGAATGGACGAGAAACAAGTTTATTCTCAACAAAAAATCATTTGAAAATAACAAAAATCTAAGAAACAATATACATAAATGTGAAAAAAAAAGTAGTTTAAATTTAAAAATGTAATAAGTACTTTAAATCATAATATACAGACTGAATATTACCTGAAGAACTGTATTATTGTGGAAAATTTTACAATAAGATGAATTGATATAGACACTTAGGGAACAAGAAGACAAATATTAAGTTAAAAAAACCATCTTCATTGTTAATTATAAATATTGTCAAAGTGAAATAATAAAACCAATTAAGATGAATAGAAAGTTTGATCATAATTTTTTATTCTTAACAATGAAAATAAATAAGAGCTAAGATGAAAAAACCAATCACATGAAACATGATTGTTGCAAATAATTCCAAAGACACATAAGAGAGCAAAGTACATTAACCATTGGAAAAGCTACACAACCAAAAACTAAAAGAAACATGTGTTTTTTGGTGTTTATAAGAAGAGAAGAGTAATTATTTTACTGTGTAAATTATCAAATAATGGGGATACGTAAGCATTATTTCACTCTTATACAATACTAACAATTTTTGGGGCAAGTTTAGGAAAAAGAGAAAAGTCATTATATAATACTTATAATTTCGAAGGATATTTATAAGCATTCTAGTTGTGATACTCATGTTGTATATCATGTTGTATATGAGTTAATTTAAAAAAAAAGTTAAATATAAAGGTTTAAATATTTGAAAACTTTGAATTTACAAGAAAATAAGAAAAATAATGAATTATTATAAGGAAAATATTTTTTTCCTTTTAAATTTAAACAGATAATTTAAATAAATAAACAAAAGAAACTATTAAGCTTTAATTTTAGAAATTAAAATTAAAATGTAAGTTTATTAATGAAATTGATAACTATTTATTACATTAAAATATTCTATAGAAGTTAATAAAATAGAAAACTCATAAAATGACTTGAGGGAAAAATTTAATTCAAAAAATTCATAAAATAACATTTGACAAATTAAATAGAAGTGTAATAAGTGGCAAAAAAAACATGTTTATTAGAGTAGATTTAGAAAAGTGATCATTTTCCATAAATATATGTGGAAGCATAGTTATTTATATAAACAACTTTAAACAAATAGTATGTAGGCTAATAGGTGTCATAATATCACATTTTTGTATATGATCATTATTTTACACTTTGGCACTCCACTCTATAATATGACATTTTTTTATCAAGTCATCTACTTTGTCGGAAATGAATGCATTGGATATATATATATATATATATATATATATATATATATATATATATATATATATATATATATATATATTTTTTCTTTTTCTAAAAGCATTTGTTGACTTTACTTTTTATAATATATTTTCTTTTATGTTTCTTTTATTATTTTATAAATATAAAAGTGTTTTAAAAAATATATCTAACAGTATAGTTTTAAGAATATTTACCAAATTGATATAGTTTCAAAATTTAATATTTTTCCAATGTTTTCATTTTTTTTTTTGAGTTTTTTTTAATATATTTCTCTTGACTGTTTTTTTTCTTTAACTTTAGTTATTACTATTTTTTTCTATTGTTAAAAATAACAAATACACTTATTATGTTTATAATGAACAAACATTAAAATACATTTTTCTTGTTATGTTTATCTAATAAATTATTATTATTATTATTATTATTATTATTATTATATATATATATATATATATATATATATATATATATATATATATATATATGTGTGTGTGTGTGTGTCACCCTAAAACCATGAACGGCAGAAACGTTCTGGGCGGAGGACGTCATGTACAGTATCACAACAATGAAAAGTAGTAAACAAACAACAACATCACCCATTGCATTAATAATATAATTTTAATACAGGTGTGTTCTGTCAAATTATGATAAACACTAAAGTATAAATCAAAATGAAAGATGAGTCTTGAACGAGCACCATCATCTCTAAACCTTGCATCAGTACCTGTCTATTGTTGACCTGAAGATACAAGTTATTTTGAAAGAGAGTATCAGCTTTAAAGTTGGTGAGATCAAAAGTATTTTAGTGTCTTAATTTGTATGTAAGTATTTGTATGTATGTGCAATGTAAGTATTTGTATGTATATGAACTATAAGTATTTGTAAGACTGTAATTGTAAGTATGAGTATGTAAAAGTTTTGAATAACCTAGAAAACCCTATGCTTCCTACTGAAAGTAGCCTTCTACCAAGGCATCTACTATCTATCTGTGTCTATTGTAAGAGTATGTATTTTCCCAAATCTAACTATTATTAACCAAAATATAGTATTTACATTACTGTGCATCGTGTGAATGTTCACGAAGTGAATGTAATGGAGAAATAATAATGTACTGTAGTTTTATAATAAGTGACTATTATTGTACTAAGGGGCTGTTTGTTTGCCTCTTAATTGAAGAATTAAGAGGCAAGCTCTTAAAAATTCAGATATAGGGTGTTTGATAGTATCTTATTTTTTGCCTCTTAAACTAAAAAATACCTCTTAATTTCTAAGACATGTGATTATATCAAAAAAAAAATAAAGGGACGCGTTTCCTATTTTGCCCAAAACGAATTCCCTATTTCACGATGCAGCCTCTTTTTCACACTCTACCGTCATCGATGCCTCTCCTCCACCCCCAATCTCTTGCAACTCCGATCACCTCTATTGCGCCACCGTCGGCTTCGCCTGCGCCGGCTTCGTCTACGCCGCCTTCGTCTCTGGCTCCAGTTGCATCGCCTCCGGCATCTTCTGCAGATATGCCCTTGATATTTCAGCCACACTTTCCCTCTTCTCTTGCAATACAAACGATGCTCCCTCACCCACTCCATCTCCAATCAGGAACCATCTGGCCGACTCTTTCGCCATCAGCGGGCCATCGCCTCCACCTGCCATTGCCACCACCGGAAGCAAATCCCTCCAGGTCCCTCATTGACAATACAACTCCCGGTAAGTTGTTTTTTTTTCTTGTAAAACTCGATTATTAAGGTTCAATCCCAATCCCAAAAAAGCATTCAATCACAATGGTGAAATTAAGCATTTTTGTGGATCGATACAGACTAATTTTAGCCTCAATTTGGTTGGTTTGCCTTTGATTGGTGTCGCTCTCTCCATCAATTTTTTTGGCTTGATTTTATCGTTCCCACCCCTTATGTTGTAGCCCCTACTCATCAAAGTTATTGTTATTTGTTAGGTTATATTTCAGTTTTGATCTGATGTGGTTTTTTGATTCAAATAAAATCAAAATTATAGCTTGATGGTTGATTTCCCCGTGGAGATGTTGCCCCTGGTCATGTAATTGGTTTTGGAGGTGGATTTGATAGTTGTTGCCTATTGTGTATTGTGTGTTTCAAGAGAAGTTATGGTGGTGGTGACTATGGTGCTGCATATGGGAACACTGGTTATGTTAATGTTGGTTCCTGGTGATAGAGTTTTTTCAATTATAGCATTTTGTAGTTATGTGTAGCTCGTGTTTGTCATAGTTGTATACTTATATGTGTTTTCATGAATTGGATTTTGTGGGGTGTTTATATTTGGATTTTATATACTGTTTACATATATATAATTATTTAAGAAGTTGTTAAATTATTTTATAAAACAAAAGTATTGAATTTAGCAAAAAAATAATATAGAAGGGTAAAATGGTCATTTTCATTATTCAGCACAGCAATTCAGAGGTTCCAACCAAATAGCTTGTTAAAAATTCAGTTCTTAAAAATTCAGATCCTCTTAGAAATTAAGACATCTTAATGTTTCAGATCTTAAAAATTCAGAACCTGCCAAATAGCCCCTAACTACCTTAAACCAAATGAAATTTAAAGTAACATGTGATCGGCCTGTATCCTGCTACCGACTCAATAGTAAAACAACGATGTAAGACGCCGTAAGAAATGACATTTGGCACTCGTAGACTTGCAAGTACCACTGTAGCGAGCAGCAAGGTGTAGGATAGTCAATCCAGTATAGATCTATACGCAAACTCATACGCTCCCCAATTAAGGAGATTCTGGACACAAAAACGGTCATGGCAGGTAGTTCCATGACCCGTTTAATGGCTCACATAACTGAATGTAATCTATATGAAATGTATGTGTAATGTATATGTAATGTATGTGCTAGCTGTATTGTGTGTTTTTCCTCTGTCTAGCATGTATGTTTGTTTCTCATCACTATGTATTATGTTTGTTTCTTATCACTATGTATTATGTTTGTTTCTCTATCTAGCATGTATAGACTCATGAATGAACTGAATCATGGTATGATTCCGCATTCTAGTAAACATATTAGTGTCCTACTAAACTACCCATATGGTAGCTTACTAGTAATATAATTGGTACGTATGAACATGGAAGTATACCCTTGCTACCCAAGGGTATTGAACTGACTAGAAGAACCTTTATGACTATATATGTACACATGATATATAACTAATAGTTAAACGACCTTCGGACGGATACCCGATACCCCACCAGACCACATCCCAACGGAGAAAAGGAAAGAAGGTGGGTTAGCCTTCCTAATCCCTTCAAACATTACTTATATAACTATACATATCTAGGCATGCAATTGAAAATATAAAAGCATAAATAAGTTTTGTAACATCTTTGAACATGATTACTATCTAAGAAAAGGTCGACTTGATGTCAACCTATAAAAATGAGTTGAAAGTATTTGTTTGATAAAACAGTTTAAGTATAAGGAAATATTTGTTTGAAACACAATTGTAAATAAGTTTGAAATGAAACATACAGTGTATAATGAACAGTTTAATAAGCAGTTTTAAACATATAAAACGTTTATGAAAATCATTTGAAGAAAACTGTTTGGTAAAACAACTAATGAGTAGTAAATCATTTGAATACTGCTTATTAATCACATGTGATTGATATAATAACTAGCATGATTCTATTTGTATCCCACCCATAAAAACATTTAAAACATTGATTAAGGGGTATGAACTCATCTTTAGTGAGTGGTACGGATGAACTGAAGATGTAGGATTGCTAGGTGTCAAGTGAAGTGTTGAACACACTCTATGATCCTAGTTAACATATAATATCACATATATGTATCTAATTAGTCTTTAAACAACTAATAAACAAGTTAAGACACCCTAGGACATGCTAAACACTTAATACAAGTGTTATAAGTCTCAAGGATTGTATCTAAGTATTGTAGGGAAAGGCTAGTGTGTTTGGGGTTCAAGGAAAAGTCCATCAGGGAGTTTACGGTTTTGTGGTCACTAGAAAAAGGGTTTACGGTCGTAAACCCTTGGGTTTATGGTTGTAAGCTCACCTCCTTTCTGACCATTTGTTGTTTGAAGCTTTAAGAGTCCCTAGAAGCTTTTCTACTTGATGTATGTGACCATGGAAGGAACTAGGGCACCATTTCACTCCTAAATGGAGTTTACAGTCCTATTACCATTTTCCTTTGAGTTTAATACTGTAAACTCCTAAGGTTTATGGTATTTGGGCGTTTTCAAGTCCTTAGCTCATCATGGTAATAGTCTAGGTTAGATTCTAGGCATAAGGAATAAATATGGGACATTTATACAACTTTTGGGGTGTTTACGATTTTGGGAGATCCCCAAACCGTAAACACATATAAATGAGTGTTTTCTTGTGATTTTTATGTGATAAATACATCAAGGAAGGATCTAGACTTGTTACAAAGGCTTTTGATGGACTAAAGCACCCTAAGGCACCTTAATTTGGTGTTGTTGGGTGATTTCCTTGATGTAAAGATGTATAGCAAGCTTTAAAAGACTCTATAATAGAAGTACTTACTATGTGGAAGATTGAAAGGAGCTAAAAGTCCAAGAACACTAGTGTGTGTTCTTGGTGAAAAGGAAGAATCAACCTTTTTGGAATTATTTCACGGTTAGAAGTGTTTTAAAACACTAGATCTAAGCATATAATCACTTAAGGAAGCTAGAAACACTTACTAGATTGAAGATCTTGAAAATCCTTTTGCATGATACTTGAGAGAGAATGGTTTTGGATCTTGAGAAGTTTTGGAAAAAGTGAAAATAATGACTAGATCTTCTATATATACTCTCAGATTTAGGGTTTTTGTCAGAAAATATTTTATTCAAGCAGTAAACTCTAATTTCTTAGAGTTTTAGAATAACTGTTGGATTAGTGTCTAAGGTTGTAACTATATTCGGTAAGTACTTGACCCGGTTGTGCATGGTCCTTTTGGGTTGCCTTCACCATAGCAACTTGACACAGTGATTTATATAGAGAGAAGAGATATTATTATTAATGTATTATAAGAATAATATGTTAAAGGAATAATAATATTATTTAATTAATATAAGTCATAAATTAATTAGGAATTAATTTGGTGACTTAAAGAGATTAATTGAATAAAGGGGCATAAACTGTCAAATGTGTGAAAGTTGTATTTTGAGCTAATAATCCTTATGGATATGGGTTGGACGATTTTAGGGATATGGATCACCTAGAAATCGTCCAAGGCCTTATCAAGAGGGGAATTGGATTTCTTGGAGGCTAAGTTATCCAATTAGGGTTTTAAGGTGAAACCCTAGGAGCTCACAGTATAAATAGACCCTTAGGGTTCAAGAAATCAGCCACTCCATGCTTGAGGAAACCCTAGAGCCGATTTCTCACCTCTCTCCCTCTCTCAAATCATCTTCTTGCCAGTTGGTGTTTGTAAGCCATTAGAAGAGTGACATTTGTGACTCTAAGCTCCAAGAAGAAGAAGGTTTTCAAGCAAGTAACTCAAGGTATTATTCTAGATCTGTTTTCATATGTTTTGATTATTAGTTTACATTAGATCTAGCCATGAAAGTCTTGGAGATATTGCATGTTCAATTAGAGAAACCTAGATCCAAGCTATAGGGTTGTATGTGCACATAGGAAAGTTCTTATGTCTAAAATCCATCAGTGGTATCATAGCCATGATTGGTTTCAATTGAATATGATGCTTAACTGTTTTGCTTGCTTAAAATCGTTTTTCTTCACCTCTTTTCAACCCAACTAGGCGAGTCAGTATTTGGACTGGGCGAGTTGGCCCTGCTCGGCGAGTCCAAAGCTTGACTCGGCGAGTCCGAGCGTCAGACAGAGGATAATTCGGGATTTTATTGCTGTTTTGTTTTGGATTGATACCTAAATCGTTTTATTATGTAAATGCAACGACCCAAAATTCAAGACTAAAAATTTCTTTTAATAAATATTACTTAAAGTAAAATCATCGTTTCAAAACATAAGCAGAGTATTAGTTTCCAAAAAACATGTTCGTTATCAGAGTAAACATTCCTAGGCTGTCTAAACTATGGTGTGTGCCATGCGATCACCCCAAGCTCTTCCCTCCGCTACCGGAAGTACCTGAAACCAAAACTGAAAACCGTAAGCACGAAGCTTAGTGAGTTCCCCACCCTACCACATACCATGCATAACCACATACTGCACATACTGGGCCACACCTGCTATCCTGGGCCTCGCCCCTACCTCGGGCCTCGCCTGCTACAACGACCCCGCCGCTCCAGGCCCCGCCTGGCTTCGAGCCCCGCTCGGATACAGATCTGTTTCACTTAGGCCTCGCCTGTCACAAGGCCTCACCCACTAACATATAATAGCACGTAAACATATCACATCACATCACATAATCTAAACACATACTAACGGATCTGGTCCTAAGGCCTCGCCTATCTCTGGGACCCGCCCTTGTCCTGCTACTGATGAGTCATGGAACCCCGTCCATACTCCTGTTGATAGTGAGGTACGGGCCCAACCCACCCTCACTTTTTCCCTAACTTGGGCCTCGCCCCTGCTCTGCTGCTACTGAGATGTGGAACACCATCCACACTCTGCTGTTGGTGAGATACGGTACCTCGCCCACACTCACCTCCCTACTAGGCACATACAAGTATCACACAGACAACAAGTATAAACTATCACATAAACCATTCCTTGGGCACCCGATCACTATCACTGGTCCTTGTCCCGAATATCATACTAGCATACTGTGCCTAGGGCTAACCCTCGGGTCTTCTACTCATAACTACATGGGCTGGCATTGTGGCCGTAGACCCATTCATACAAAGGGAAACTCACCTGCACTGGCTGAACTGGTTGATGAACCCACTAGCTGCTGCCCGGAAACTCTCTGAACTCCTGCTCCACTTGCTCCCCGAGCTACCAATATCGATACAACACTGAGTCAAACTGATCCCCGACAGACAACCAAGAGAACTCTGGTCAAAGTCAAAGTCCTGGTCAAAGTCAACCTTCCAGGTCAACCCTACTCGCCGAGTCACCTTATTGACTCGCCGAGTTCATATGTTCAGAGTCCTTTCCATTCGCGACTCGACTCGCCAAGTCAGTCCATGACTCGCCGAGTCCAACAATTTTCGAGTCATGACCTGTCCAACTCGCTGAGTCTTTATTCGACTCACTGATTCGAGTCTCAACTCGAAGGGTTCGAGGTTTCGCGACCTGACTCGCCGACTCCAAGAATAGACTCACTGAGTCCAAGACAACCTTCAACAAACTCGCCGAGTTGTTCTTCTAACTCGTCGAGTTCCTGCCCAACTTCATCCGACTCGATGAGTTGTTCATCCCACTCGTCGAGTTCCTCCAAATCTTCATGCTACTCGCCAAGTGCACTCAAAGGACTCGCCGAGTCCATTCAGATCTCCATACATGCAGAGGACTTTTGAGTCATGCATGGACTCCAAACTGTAGATCTACCCTTCCCAAGCCCATTCCTCACGTAAAGTTGCAAACTTTACGTATAGAGAAGGAGATCTAGGCAAAATACACCACAAACTAGGGTTTAAGGCAAGAAGGCTCCATAATCAGCTCAAGGGCAGATACTTTTTGGGACACTAGACCAAAACAAGCATGGATCTGAGGTAGCAACCTCAGATCTGGACTTCTAGCTCGAAATGGTTACTATTATGCCAAGAATGCCCAACACACACATAGATCTAGGTGCAAGGGAGTCCAAGGACTAGCTTATTACCTCCAAAAGCTCAGAAATGTCTTCCCAATCCCGGATCTACAGCCCCCTTCTTGCACTCTCAAGATTCTTCTTCTTTATCCAAGCTTAATGCACTCTTCAAGGCAATAAATGGCTCAATCAATGGATATAACGGCTAGGGTTGGTATCCAGGGCTAAAGAGGAAGTAAGGAACCCTAGGAAGAAGATGAAGACGTTTATATAGGCTCCAAGTCCCGAATTTAGGGTTTTCCACGCACATACCAGACTTGCCGAGTCACCTTGGCCGACTCGCCGAGTCGGTCACTTACTCCTCGACCCGGATCCCGCTCAGACTCGCCAAGTTCCTCCTTGGACTCGCCGAGTCGCCCCTTAAAATTAAGGTTTACTTTCCTTTCTTGGCCTTCAAAACTTTGGGTGTTACAACTCTCCCCCACTTAAACTAAACTTCGTCCTCGAATTTTTCCATGGTCCACCGCCTGCAATCTGCCTCCAATACCCCATCAATTATTCCAACACCAGCTGCCTACCTTCGCTGGTCTTCCACCCGGTCATTCTGGCTAGCATCAATCCTTGCGGATAATCATCTCGGGTTAGCTCTGACCCTGAACATTCAGGAAACACAACTTACTCAACCGACAATCCTTCTGGTACTCTCCGAGTACTGCAATTGAACCTATAGGGGTTCACCCCTTCTTTCCTCATGCAACTCCCTTGCCTTCCCAAGGCGATGCTCCAAAAACAACTATCTCCTCTGATACTGTGAAGATCCTATCTTCACCAATCCATTATTCTCGCTAAAACCAGTACGGGTCATCACCGCCAGTAACCACTGACACTCCTCTGATGTCATAACTTACCCGCGCTACTACTGACTGGAAATTTCTGCCATTCCTCATCTGCCTTCCAGATGAACTAAGACCACTCTGGTCCTTACCAACCTATCAATATCTGGATTACCGGCTCCCACCGGTAGCTAGTCCCAACACCACCACTAGTCGCTCCCAGCGACTTCCGAAGAAACTTCGACCACCTATAACTGCTCAATCTAATCTGCCACTCAGGCACTACAATCATGGGATCCCCGATCCCCTAACTTGACACTAAGGTCCCTACCAGGTCCCACCTGTGCTGCTAAAACTCACAGGCCTTGCCCACGGGTCCCACCCGCCTCTATCCTTCTAGTCCCACTAGTCTAATCACTCTCGCTCGGGCCTCGCCCACGGGTCTCACCCAACCATACTACTGAGCAACCCTGCTCTCAAGTCTCATCTACACTGCTAATCTCATACAGGCCTCGCCCACGGGTCTCACCCAACTATATCCTGGAGCGGCCTCTCCCAAGGTCTCACCTCCCTAGGGCTATACCGGCAAACTCCCTATCATTCTCATCCACTACCCATTCCTGATCCCTATTGGATCACTAGGAGATAGGGGCATCGCCCCAACTCCGCTAACGAAGCTACTAAGGAATGCTATGGCTTACCCGTAGTCTTACATCACCATCCATTGTTGACTGCTAGTGAACGCTACGGATGCCCCATAGTGTTACATCACTTTCTACCACTGACTGCTAATATGAAGGCACCCATGTGCCATTAGCTCTCAAGATCCCCATTCCGACTCCTTTGAGTCCTATAGGCGATCCACAACCTGAATTCCTAACCACGCACTAACCATTACTATCACACGTACTAGCTGATGGGGAGTTTCTCAAACTCCCAACCCTAAAATCCTCAATCCATCAAACGCTGAACTACTTCCTTCCCTTCTCAGAGGTCGCGCACTCATTCTGGGTCTGCATGCTCCTACCTTTGCACACCCGGAGGATTCTCCCCCACTTTGATCCTGCTTACCCCTTGTTACTCAATACTCAAAAAGAAATCCCAATCCTTGCTACCATTTCGTAATCAATCTGCTGAGGAACCCAAGCTTACCATAGCTAGGGATCTAACCAATCCATCTCTAACACTATACAACTCCGATCTAGCGAGACATACCAAGTCTCTCCCAAACATGCTACAGTTACTGCATCCTATGTAACCTTCTCCAATAGGGCACATCCCCTCACTACCATTCGAATATCCAAGGTATGCAGATGACATATAACTCGATCACAATCAAATGCTCAAAATAAAATACTCATACCGATAATGATGCAGAACCATAGCAATATAATCATGCACAAATAAAAGAACTGAAAACAGAAATCGCATACCTGCAACGTCCGGTGCTGATCGCGCCTCCAAGGTAGTCATCTGAAGAGCTCTGCCTCCTACCGCAGGCGCCTCTGCACGGCCCTGACGGCCGTATGTGATCCTCAATGTTGCAGGGGCAGGAGCCATCACCCGTCCTGCTGAAAACAAACTGGGGCACTGGGCCTTCTTGTGGCCCCGCTGGTTGCAGTGAAAACATAACAGGTCTGATCCCTGTGAGGTGGTAACAGTACAATCCCTGCTGAAATGACCAGTCCGACCGCACTTGAAACAGCCAGACTCACCACCGCTACCACTGTTGCACGTGCCCCCATGCGCCCTGCCACACTTCCCGCACCGGCTGGGGTCCTGATAATCCCTCGACCTCGAATCTGATCCCTTGGACCTTTTGCCCGAACCTGCAGCTACCTGAACCTCATCAGGCTTCCTCTTCCAAATCTGCTCCAAATCAATTTCCCTCTCTCTAGCCCGAGAAATCATATCTTCCAGCCTCTTACAGCTGGATCTGCTCACGAACTCCCTGGTGTCATCCCTCAACATCTCATGGTATCAGACCTTCTTCATCTCCTCATCCACGACATACTGCAGTACAAGAAGAGCCCTCTCCCTGAACTTGGCGGTGATCTCCGCCACAGTCTCAGTGGTCTGCGTCAAATCCTGAAACTCCCGTGCCAACTGCTGCACCTCAATAATCGGCGAAAACTCCGCCCTGAACCTGGCCGAGAAATCGCTCCAAGTCATCGCGTCCAGCGTGGCATCATCCCCCAAAGCATGACCAATCTCCTCCCACCAATCCCTCGCTCTGCCCTTCAGAAGACAGGAAGTGAGTTTGACCTTGTCCCCCTCAAGACACCGGCTCGTACGGAATGCGTTGGCAACATCAGCCAACCATCTGCTGCTAGCGATGGGGTCCCTAGCCCCATGATAATCTGGTGCCCCGCAAGCCCTGAACTCTCGAAAGGTCAAGGTACACGCTCCCAACAAAGTCATCATCTTGGTATGGAAGGCTCCCAACCTCTCATCCAAAATCTCCAGTATACCCTCCTTGACTGTGCCAAAGATCACAGGAGTCTGAGCTAGAATACTGCGCGTAACCTCAGCTGATATCAACTCTCTCATCTGCTCCTCGAGCTGCTCGGCCCCTGAACCCGAGCCCGATCCCTCTTCGGTGCCTGATCCGCCCGCTGGTCTCTCTCGCAACGTCACCATGCGGAAAATATACCACAACCACTATCAGAATACTCATCACTGATGCGAGACCAAACACACCCTACCAGGTTCCCGGTCTTGTCTCGGCCTTTCCCGAATGGAGTACGGATCCTCTGCTTTCAGTAGTGCGGGCCCATACTACCTTCCACATCTATCCGTACTTTCCTCATGAATTACTTTGACTCCACCAGGTCCCTTAACCACTACTGCTGCTCCCAACACTATCTCATCCTAGGCTTACCCTAGGGAAACCTCTGACTCAACTCAAACCAGTCCTCAGCTGTTGAAGGTCTCCTTGTGATGCCAATTAGCCATCACCTGGATACCATCCCATGTGACGAGGCTCAGATAATCCTTCAAGTAAAAGACTCGTTCCTACAACGATTGGACTCAAAACAAGAGCTGCAATAGGACCAAATCCAACACTCTGAGATTATTCAACCCTGATCACATGTGGCGTGTCATATCCACCTAATGGCTAACTCCCATCACTTAGAATCCCACAATGCACAATGCAAGCAACATTCGGACAAGGGAAAATCTAACCATAACATACTCAAGCAATCATACCCACATAGCAAGAATCTGAACTAGCATGCAACACAAACTCATAAACTCAGGCATAACCTAAACAGGCTATCCTACTACTGTCTAATCAGCACTATCATGCAGCTCAAAAGCACAAATAATAGGAACATAAGGCATCATCCCTAGATCCTTAGTCCTATTCTAGCATACTGTTCTATTATCTGATAATCATAACATAAACTTGTATGGGTATTTTGGGGGTACTTACTTGAGCTCGGCTGATTGCATGCACCACACCCCTTTTTCTCTTTTCAAAGTTCTTGTCTTTCTGAATTATTTTTTCTTTTCTAAAACTGTTTTCTTTCCCAAAACTCTCTTTTTACAAAACTGTCTTTTCATTTTGAAAACTTCTATACCCATTCCTCGGTTTGAGTTCAGACACACCCGAGAGCATGTCCGAATCCCTCAAACCAAGGCTCTGATACCAACTTGTCACGACCCAAAATTCAAGACTAAAAATTTCTTTTAATAAATATTACTTAAAGTAAAATCATCGTTTCAAAACATAAGCAGAGTATTAGTTTCCAAAATACATGTTCGTTATCAGAGTAAACATTCCCAAGCTGTCTAAACTATGGTGTGTGCCATGCGATCACCCCGAGCTCTTCCCTCCGCTACCGGAAGTACCTGAAACCAAAACTGAAAACCGTAAGCACGAAACTTAGTGAGTTCTTCACCCTACCACATATTGGGCCACGCCCGCTATCCTGGGCCTCGCCCCCTACCTCGGGCCTCGCCTGCAACAACGGCCCTGCCGCTCCAGGCCCCGCCTGGCTTCGAGCCCCGCTCGGATACAGATCTGTTTCACTTAGGCCTCGTCTGTCACAGGGCCTCGCCCATTAACATATAATAGCACGTAAACATATCACATCACATCACATAATCTAAACACATACTAACGGATCTGGTCCTAAGGCCTCACCTATCTCTGGGCCCCGCCCTTGTCCTGTTACTAATGAGTCGTGGAACCCTATCCATACTCCTGCTGATAGTGAGGTATGGGCCCAGCCCACCCTCACTCCTTCCCTAACTTGGGCCTCGCCCCTGCTCTGCTGCTACTGAGATGTGGAACACCATCCACACTCTGCTGTTGGTGAGATACGGGACCTCGCCCACACTCACCTCCCTACTAGGCACATACAAGTATCACACAGACAACAAGTATAAACTATCACATAAACCATTCCTTAGGCACCCGGCCTCTATCACTGGTCCTCGTCCCGAATATCATCCTACCATACTGTGCCTAGGGCTAACCCCCGGGTCTTCTACTCATAACTACATGGGCCGACATTGTGGCCGTAGACCCATTCATACAAAGCGAAACTCACCTACACTGGCTGAACTGGTTGATGAACCCACTAGCTACTGCCCGGCAACTCTCTGAACTCCTGCTCCACTCGCTCCTCGAGCTACCAATATTGATACAACACTGAGTCAAACTGACCCCCGATAGACAACCAAGACAACTCTGGTGAAAGTCAACCTTCCAGGTCAACCCTACTCACCGAGTCACCCTATTGACTCACCGAGTTCATATGTTCAGAGTCCTTTCCATTCGCGACTCGACTCGCCGAGTCAGTCCATGACTCGCCGAGTCCAACGATTTCCGAGTCCTGACCTGTCCAACTCGCTGAGTCTCCATTCGACTCACTGATTCGAGTCTCAACTCGAAGGGTTCGAGGTTTTGCGACCTGACTCGCCGAGTCCAAGAACAGAGTCACCGAGTCCAGGACAACCTTCAACAGACTCGCCGAGTTGTTCTTCCAACTCGCCGAGTTCCTGCCCAACTTCATCCGACTCGACGAGCTGTTCATCCCAGTCGTCGAGTTCCTCCAAATCTTCATGCTACTCGTCGAGTCCACTCAAAGGACTCGCCGAGTCCATTCAGATCTCCATACATGCAGAGGACTTTTGAGTCATGCATGGACTCCAAATTGTAGATCTACCCTTCCCAAGCCCATTCCTCACGTAAAGTTGCAAACTTTACGTATAGAGAAGGAGATCTAGGCAAAATACACCACAAACTAGGGTTTAAGGCAAGAAGGCTCCATAATCAGCTCAAAGGCAGATACTTTTTGGGACACTAGACCAAAACAAGCATGGATCTGAGGTAGCAACCTTAGATCTAGACTTCTAGCTCGAAATGGTTACTATTATGCCAAGAATGCCCAACACACACATAGATCTAGGTGCAAGGGAGTCCAAGGACTAGCTTATTACCTCCAAAAGCTTAGAAATGTCTTCCCAATCCCGGATCTACAGCCCCCTTCTTGCACTCTCAAGATTCTTCTTCTTTATCCAAGCTTAATGCACTCTTCAAGGCAATAAATGGCTCAATCAATGGATTTGACGGCTAGGGTTGGTATCCAGGGCTAAAGAGGCAGTAAGGAACCCTCGGAAGAAGATTAAGACGTTTATATAGGCTCCAAGTCCCGAATTTAGGGTTTTCCACGCACGGACCAGACTCGCCGAGTCACCTTGGCCGACTCGCCGAGTCGGTCACTTACTCCTCGACCCGGATCCCGCTCGGACTCGCTGAGTCACCCCTTAAAATTAAGATTTTCTTTCCTTTCTTGGCCTTCAAAACTTTGGGTGTTACAGTAAAAATCCGAATTTTACCTTAATTTAATGATTATCCTTGACATAAATATAGATAATTTCAAATCTTTTAAATATTGTTTATTTATGTGATAAATATGGACTATTTAAGATTATTTGGTAATTATCTAATGACTAAAATTAGATTAGGACAAATATAGATAATTATGAAATTAATTGTTTAATTTGAATTATTTGTTATTTGATCCCTATTGTTTTGAAAAGTTCAATTTCTATCCCAAACTTTTGAAATTTGAATTTTGTGATTAATAGTTTAATTTAGAAGAATTTAAACTTCAACCACTAGAGTTTTACATGTTTAAAATTCAATCCTATACTATTGTATTATTAAAGGCTTAATATATATATATATATATATATATATATATATATATATATATATATATATATATATATATATATATATATATATAAGTAAAATTAAAATGCTAGTATGACTGTTAGTAGGCCTCATTCACGAAGCCGGTCTATAAGGTGGGTATAACGTTGCTGCCTATAAAATGGAGCTTAATAGGTGTACACTCACACCCACCGCTTGCTTGACCGGTGGAGGGTCGTTAGCCGAATGGGTAGGATAGGGCAACTCTCTCTCCTCATTAATAAGTATAATGAACCTATAAAGTAACTAAACTATTTTATAAAATTCCCAATATTAGTTACTTTAGGAAAAGTGAATTGATGCAATTCCATGAAATTGCACTTTGGACCCTTGCTAAGAAGTTAGTGGAGCATGTGTGGTTTACCGGCACACTAATTGGTTCTAAGAAAAGCTGGCAAAGGGTGATTCATTGTTTATCATAGTTCGATGGAGCGTGTGTGGTTTATCGGCACATCGAATAGATCATTGTAACAATGAAGGCACCTTGTAGATTTGCATGGTAATTCACACCCGCTTTGTGATCCTCGGTATCCCAGTCACAAACTAGAGGGGCATATCGAGATTTAAACATGCCATTGAAGAGTTCAATGAATCTCTAAAATCTGGGAATTCTCAATAAAACTTAAGGTTATGTTTTCGTGGTGAAGAATTAGTGAATCGTCATTCACTTACCTCCAAATTATTTGCATGATTGGATTACGACATCCCTTTTCTAATATGTAAATAATGTTGTTGGGTCCTAGCCCTAATTTTTCATTTTGGGTGTTTAATTAGGGATCCAATTCTAATCAAACTTTGTCCTTTCTATTTGTAGATGTCAAACGCAAACAACGTTGCTCCCATTTCACGCTATGAGGACAAAGAGTATGTCCTCGACGAAAAGCTCGAGAAGGTCAACCCGGAAATCGCTACTCCCAAAGAGATGGCTGTCTTTGAGACACACGAACGTGATGCAACGAAAGTCCATTGCATCATGATAGCCACTATGAACCAAGAATTCCAAAAGTCCTATGAGGACATGTATCCATCTGAAATGCATCAAGACTTGATTGAGAGATACCACCAAAGCGCGAGGCAAGAGCGCTATGAGATCATCACCAACATGATCACCGCTAAGATGGGAAATGGAGAATCGTTGACTATGCACTTGCAAAAGATGCAACGATATGTTGATCGTCTTTGCAAGTTAAATGTTAACTTTGGGGAGGATTTGGCCATCGACATTGTTCTTCATTCCTTTCTTTCATGCTACAACCAATTTAGGATGACCTACCACATGAAAAAGGAAGCGGTCACCCTAAGAAAACTCCAAGGACTCCTAACGACTGCTGAGAGCAACCTAAAGGACAAGTATGTTGCACCAACTCCCACACCGACCGCTGCTCCTGTTTTGGCTATAGGGCAGGGAAGGGGCAAGAAGAGGAAGGCTCTGTCAAAGAGCCACCGCAATGGAAAGTCCCAATATGGTTCCTCTTTAGTGGGTCCAAGGTTGATCCCGCTAAGCGCAACCCTAACCCGAAGGAGGCAGAGTGCCATCATTTCCACACAATAGGGCATTGGAAGAGAAGTTGCCCGAAATATCTGCAAGCAATCAAGGATGGAAAGATCAAGCCATCTTTTGCAGGTATATACACAATTAAATCTAGTAATTCATCTCATACTATTTATTGGGTTCTTGATACAGGATGTGGTTACCACATTTGTTCTGATTTGCAGGGACTAAGAAGAGATAGAGATGTGGAGCAAGGAAGAATAAATCTAATCATGGGAAACAGAAGATCGTCGCCTGTCACCAAGATTGGAGTGTATTCCTTAGTGCTTAGTAATGGATTAAGTCTAGATTTAAATAATTGTTGCTACTCGCCAGATATGGCAAGAAACATCATTTCATTTCATGGTTTGTTTAGACAATGATTTAGATATTCGTTTAATAATATGAATGGTTCTATTTGTGCTTATCTAAATGGTGTTTTATACTTTGAAGCAATGCCTTGTAATGGAATCTATGAAACTGTTATGGTTGTAGATAACCTAGGAAATGATGTGTTGTGTATGGATTCTTCCAATAGTATGGATAAAGCATCTTTGTGGCATTGTCATCTTGGACATGTCAACAAGAAACGCATAGCCCAACTCCAAAAGGATGGAGTGTTGGAGTCATTCGACCTTAGGGAAGATGACACGTGCGAATCTTGTTTACTTCGAAAGATGAACAAGTCACCCTTCACTGGCACTTGTGAGAGGGGTGAGGGTTTATTGGATCTCATACATACTGATGTATGTGGCCCCTTTAGATCCACCACAAAGGATGGAAACCGCTTCTACATGACTTTCACCGATGATTATAGTAGATATGGGTATATTTACTTAATCAAGCACAAGTCTGAAACGTTTGAAAAGTTCAAAGAGTTCAAGAATGAAGTGGAGAATCAATTAGGCAGGAAAATCAAGATGCTTCGATCCGATCGAGGAGGAGAGTACCTAAGTCTTGAATTCCACGACTATCTCAAGGAATGCGGAATAGTTTTGCAATTAATGCGACCTAGGACACCGCAGTTAAATGGTGTGGCAGAAAGGCGCAATCAAACCTTGTTGGACATGGTTCGTTCTATGATGAGTCGTGCTTCACTACCTATTACATTTTGGGGGTATGCCTTAGAGACTGCCGCCCATATCCTTAACCGAGTCCCTACAAAGAAGGATGCAAAAAAACCTCACGAGATGTGGACAGGGAAGGCTCCGTCGTTGGCACATATCAAGGTTTGGGGTTGTGAAGTTTTCCTAAGACGAGAAACTCATGATAATCTCGAACCTCGTAGTGAGCGATGTATTTTCATCGGCTACCCGCAGAAATCCTTTGGATATCTCTTCTATAGACCGAGTGACAATGTTGTCTTCGTTGCGAGGAGAGGGGTTTTCCGAGAGAGAGAAATCATAAGCGAAGGAGACACTGGGAGGTAGATCAATCTTGAAGTGATTCAAGAGTCGAGTGATAAAGGAACCTCTACCGCTAGCGCTCAACCTGAGGAGGAAACTCCAGTTGAACCAATTGACGAGTCCTTACCTCTTAGACGTTCCGAAAGAGTTAGAGTTCAACCCCAGTTATATGGTTTTCATATTACTACCGAAGGGGACACGTATATTAGTGATAGTACACTAATAAATCTAGATGAACCTAATTGCTATAAGGAAGCCATGGCAGGCCCGGAGTCTGCAAAATGGAAAGAGGCGATGGACAGCGAGATTCAGTCCATGTATGACAACCAAGTTTGGAATTTGGTTGACAATGTGCCCGAACGTAAGACGGTTGGGTGCAAATGGATCTTCAAGAAGAAGACCGACATGGATGGGAATGTGCACACGTATAAGGCACGATTGGTGGCGAAGGGCTTTACTCAAACTCCCGGAGTTGACTATGATGAGACTTTCTCACCAGTTGCTAAGATAAAATCTATTAGGGTGATGCTAGCCATTGCCACATTTCATGATTATGAGATATGGCAAATGGATGTCAAGACCGCTTTCCTTAATGGGAAGTTTGATGAGGATGTTTACATGGCTCAACCAGAGGGTTTTGTCGATCTAAAGCATCCAAATAGAGTGTGCAAGCTTGAAAAGTCCATTTATGGACTTAAGCAAGCATCTTGCAGATGGAATCTTTGCTTTGATGATAAAGTCAAAGAGTTTGGATTTGTACGAAGCGAAGATGAATCATGTGTATATGTCAAAGCCAGTGGGAGCATAATTAGCTTTCTCGTTTTGTATGTCAATGACATACTGCTCATAGGAAACGACATCCCGACTCTGTAGGAGGTCAAGTCCTGGCTCGGGAAGTGCTTCGCTATGAAGGACCTCGGAGAGGCTTCCTATATTTTGGGAATAAGGATAGTGAGAGAAAGAAGTAAGAAACTAATTGGACTTAATCAGAATACTTACATAGATAAGGTACTAAAACGTTTTAGTATGGAAAACTCGAAAAAGGGAGAACTACCAATACAAAGTAATACCAAGTTGAGTAAGACTCAAAGTCCGAGTACCGAAGCCGAGATAGCTGAGATGAGCCGAGTACCTTATGCTTCCGCAGTTGGCTCAATCACGTATGCTATGACTTGTACTCGTCTTGATGTGGCCTTTGCTTTGAGCATGGTTAGTAGATATCAAGGGAATCCTGGTAGAGCGCATTGGATTGCGGTCAAGAACATCCTTAAGTACCTTCGGAGGACCAAGGAATGGTTTCTAGTCCTCGGAGGGAGTGATGACTTAAAGGTACGAGGGTATAGTGACGCCAGTTTCCAGACCGACAGGGACAACTACCGTTCGCAGTCGGGATGGGTCTTTACCCTTAATGGAGGAGCAGTAACTTGGAAAAGTTCCAAACAGGAAACTGTAGCTGATTCAACGTGCAATTCAGAGTACATTGCAGCGAGCGAAGCGTCAAAGGAGGCAATATGGTTGAAGAACCTCATTGGCGATCTTGTAGTTGTGCCTGCTATAAAGGAGCCCATGGAAATTTTATGTGATAATGAAGGAGCGGTTGCCTTGACCAAGGAACCGAGGGATCATGGTAGATCTCGGCATATCGACAGAAAATATCACTTTATTATACATCAAGTAGAACAAGGACACCTCGTGGTTAAGAGGATATCATCAGAATATAACCCAGCAGATCCGCTTACGAAGGGACTGAGCAGGGTTAAGCACTTGTAGCATGCTAGGAGTATTGGGCTGAAGGATGATATTAGTTTAGATTATATAGTTTTCGAAACATGTAATAGATAAATGTAATTGACATTTGATGATTAAATGAAGGAGTATTATTTATAAGTAAAGTTACTGTCTTATGTTAATTGTTTAGCTATTGTTTCACTTTGCATGTTTTGACTTCTAGAATAATTGAATTTATTAAGAATAATCGAATTATTCAAACTGTCCACAATCGTTCATATGTTGGAAGTAGATATGAATGAAGATTGTTATGAATTGGTGTGTAGATTGTCTAAATGGTATTAGACATAGCAAAGGTTTGCTGCAACATTCATGAGTGCTTATGAACAAGTTTTGAGCATTAGAATAAACCCGCGCTTGCTGGAATCACTTTGGAGTGATCGCAAGACGATAATATCATATGGTCTTAAAACCTAGATATATGGTTTATTATTTACTAATTGGTTGTACATTGATAATGCGAAACCGCATCAGTAAATTGATGTCATAAAACGCATTGTTGTGTATGGTTGATTAGTCGATAAGTAAATGCATATAAGTCGTAGTTTATCTGTTACTTTTATCCTAAGAGGGTAAAAGCGATATAACGGCCACTCGATGATTTGATTTGACTTATGTGTCAGGCCTGGTCAGGACTGAATTGATGTGTTCAATTAAGTTCTATGTCAAATGAATCTGAGATCGAGAAAATAGTTGCTGGACAATAAGTATGACAATGTTTCATGAAATTGTCTGCACGATATCAACACAGAGGACTGTACGATCCCTTATCTAAAGGACATGTTACTGATAAGATCAGAGTTGATAGCGTCTTTGAGAGCTACGATTGCTAATCGGATTGTGTTTGTGTTTATAGTTACTAGACTTATCCAAGTGGGAGACTGTTGGATTAGTGTCTAAGGCTGTAACTATATTTGGTAAGTACTTGACCCGGTTGTGCATGGTCCTTTTGGGTTGCCATCACCATAGCAACTTGACAAGGTGATTTATATAGAGAGAAGAGATATTATTATTAATGTATTAAAAGAATAATATGTTAAAGGAATAATAATATTATTTAATTAATATAAGTCATAAATTAATTAGGAATTAATTTGGTGACTTAAAGAGATTAATTGAATAAAGGGGCATAAACTGTCAAATGTGTGAAAGTTGTATTTTGAGCTAATAATCCTTATGGATATGGGTTGGATGATTTTAGGGATGTGGATCAACTAGAAATCGTCCAAGGCCTTATCAAGAGGGGAATTGGATTGCTTTGAGGCTAAGTTATCCAATTAGGGTTTTAAGGTGAAACCCTAGGAGCTCACAGTATAGATAGACCCTTAGGGTTCAAGAAATCGGCCACTCCATGCTTGAGGAAACCCTAGAGCCGATTTCTCACCTCTGTCCTTCTCTCAAATCATCTTCTTGCTAGTTGGTATTTGTAAGCCATTAGAGGAGTGACATTTGTGACTCTAAGCTCCAAGAAGAAGAAGGTTTTCAAGCAAGTAACTCAAGGTATTATTCTAGATCTGTTTTCATATGTCTTGATTATTATTTTACATTAGATCTAGCCATGAAAGTCTTTGATATATTGCATGTTCAATTAGAGAAACCTAGATCCAAGCTATAGGGTTGTATGTGCACATAGGAAAGTTCTTATGTCTAAAATCCATCAATAACTGCATTGCACAATAACCCTATTGCATCCTCTCTCCTGTTATCACTAAAGTGTGAAATCCTGAAATACTCAAACTTACTCTAAAAAGTCTGAAAATTGACAGCAACTGTTCTGACTTCTATTGACTTGATATGTTTGTACAAAATAGAAATTTCGGGTTGTCACATCATCCCCTCCTTAGAAGGAATTTCGTCCCGAAATTAGAATTTAAGCAAATAAGTAGTTACAAATAACTAAGTTAAAAGACGAGGATATTTCAGTTTCATCTGATCCTCACGCTCCCAAGTGAATTCCGGTCCTCGCTTGGCGTTCCAGCGAACCTTCACTATCGGGATACGACTTTGTTTCGTCTGCTTGACCTCTCGGTCCATGATCTCTATTGGTTCTTCCACGAAGTTGAGGCTCTCGTTGATCTCGATCTTGTTGAGTGGGATAACAAGAGTCTCGTCGGACATACACTTTTTCAAGTTCGATACGTGGAAGGTAGAATGTATGTTACTGAGCTCGCGGAGTAGGTCTAGTCTGTGGGATACAGGACCGATTCCGGTATTTATCTCGAAGGTCCTGACTATCTTGGATTTAGCTTTCCATGCGTTACGAAGCGTATTAAGCCATTCCCAGAGTGAGATTTCCAAAAGGATTTGGCCTCTCACTTGAAATTCCAAGGTTTTCTTCCTCTTTCTTGTCTTCCCAGTGAAGAGCCACTCCCTTTTGAGTCAAAGTCATAACATGTTTTGGTAATTTGCGAGGAGTTCTGAATGGATTACGATAGTAGGTCTGCAAGACTTAGAACTTGGTGAATTTCTGTCAGCGTTTTCGGTGCAGACAAATTCCCAACGGTTTTGATAAATTTACAGATTACTCAAAATTCCCATCACTAATAGTGTGTCTTAGAAATTTTGACTCTTAAATTCCAAAACTCGTGTTTAGAGAACTTCACGAAAAGTCACTCTGTGGGTAATGTTTCCATGAGTTCCTTCTTACTACGAGGGTAGCCAAGTAAGTCATTACAAGGAGAATGTCGAACTGATCCAAGTAAGATTGGCGTACCCTACCCATTAAGCTCATGAATACTATGGGTGTATTGGTCCTATCCGAGGGGTATTACCACAGACTCGAAGCATCCGCATCGAGTTTGGAAGGTAGTCTTCGGGACATCCTTCCCTAACACTCGAACTGCTGGTATTCGGATCTCAGTCCATTTTTGAAAGGTAAATCGTTCCTTGCGTTTGCTTAGCCCACACATTCATGCGAGGCAAAGATAATGATTTCTAATTGAAATCTTGACGAGGTCTTTGAAGACGAGGGACTTACGAAGCAATCCGTCTATCTTCTTGATGAATAAGACTGAAGTTCTCTAGGATGAGAAGCTTGGTCTTTCTATTCTAGTGCTGAGTAGTCTTTAAACTATCCGGACGGTTCTTGTATCTCCATGGGCGTTATACCGTAGGGCGATCTGTTTATAGAAGTTGTACTGGTCTCTAAGTTTGTTCACCTGACGATGCGATTACTCATAGTCTTGGGCAGTCTCCGTCCTGAAGTTCACGTTTAGAAGTCATACATGGTTCATCAATTTCAGTCTCGTGTATACGAGTCGTATATAATTAAGATTGAAAAGGTAGTCGAATAATTGATTCTTCTTTAAACTTACATCCCAACTAGGAAAAGAAGTTAAAGTGGAATCATCAATTCTAAACCTGTAGAACCTTGATTATATCACCCCTATGTATACATTCCTCAATGACAGATCAACCGTATGGATCTTTGGATTGAAGTTGACGTATTGTACGAGTGGTACTTCGGGGATTTTGTTCGGAAAGCAAAAGAACTATGAGGTACTCCATGCATGAGTACTTCGATGTCTGATATGACGGCTTCGCTGGAAAGGCGATTTCGAAGAATGAGACGTACGTATGATGCTGGTATTGGGTTGATCAAATTGAATCTAGTTGTATGATAATGTCGGAATCATAAGGAAACTTAAAGACATTAGATTTGAACATAAGGCGTTACAGACAAAACACAACCATGCAACCATCAACAGAGTTACAGTACTTTAGACTTACTACAAGACTATTGCTGCGAATAACGTATACTACAAAAGACAGGTATACGCAGCACGAGCATCCCTATACTGATGGGATCTCGCAAAAGATAAGACTCTAGTTGCACTAGTATTGGATGGTTTATAAGTATGTTACAATGAAACGCCTTAATTACATTAACGTGGGTCCGGAGTAGGTTCTCCCGCAGCTGTGATCCAGAGAATCTTCCCATCAGTGCCTGAGTTCTTTGCTATTGGGCAATCCTTCTTCAGGTGCCCAATTTCACCGCATTGGTGACATATATGGATAGCACCAACATTGGTGGTGGAAGTGAAGTGTCGAGTAGAAGTTATGGGGATACGGTTGCTTTCGTTGATCTTCTCTCTTTGACAATTTCAGTAATAGTGCCTTGCCTCACCACAATTATAGCAAACTAGGCTAGCTCCAGTGGTGGAGGTATTTCTACAGAAGCAAGTAATGTGTCCCATCTTGTTGCAATTGTTGCATTGCCTTGCTCGGCAAATTCCTGCATGGTGATAGTTGCACCTATCATACTTCGGGAGTGTTCCCTCATATCGTTTGACCAATGTTGTGATGGCAGGGGTTGCCACAGGTTGCTGTTGCATGGCCATCCTCTGAAATCGTTTGCGTTCCACCTTGGCTTCACGTTTTCTTTTCTTGAACTCTGAGTTGTTGTTTTGGGCGGTGGCGACTGTTACTATTTGTTGATTTCTCGGATCGTTACCACGATCGGGATTGTCAACCCCTTTTTCAGTTTTGTTTGCGTTGACAGTGCTGCGGTTTGCAAGGACAGCTGTTGTGACAACCCGAAATTTCCATCCTGTATAACATATCAGGTCAATAGAAGTTAGAATAGTTGCAGTAAATTTTCAGACTTTTGGTATAAGTTTGGAGTATTTTAGGAGAGAGGATGCACTAGGGTATCGTGCAACTCTATTATTCCAAAACTCTATGATATTAGAGTTCAATGCCTGAATAAAGTTATTTTCTGCCAAAAACCCCAGGAGTATATATAGGATTCTGAGCCATAATTATTCATTAGTTACATTTCCAACTAGAGAAAAGTCGAATTCTCTCTCAAGGATCTTCGGACTTTCGTCCCAGAAAGTGAGTACTTCTATCTAGTTGTATTATAGAGCTTCTTATGTGATTAATACACTAGAAATCATAGGAAAACATCAAGATTAAAGAGTTTACGGCCCAAGAAACATCTTGGACCGTAAACCCATCTTTAAGGGGCAAAGAGTGCCCTAGTCCATTTCTCTTGCAATGAAACTAGTTTAGACTTGTACCTTAATGTGTTTAGGACTAGAAAACACCCCTAGAACAACAAGAGTAAGGTGTTCACGGCCCAAGAAGTTCTTGGACCGTGAACTCCAAACAAAAGGGCCAAAGTGTGCTTTAAACTCTCCTAAAGCCTTGGACACTAGCCTAGATTAGTTCCTAGTCAAATTAGGGACTTGAAATCACCAAAAACACCCTTCCATGGGAGATTACGGCCGTAATCCCCAAGGGGTTGGGTCCCAGGGCCGTGAACTCCTCAAAGGAGTTAAAGGATGCCCTAAACTCTTCCAAAGACCTTGCCATTAAGTAGAATTGCTTCTTAGGGTCTTGTAAAGCCTCAAAACATTAAATGACCAAGTAAGTATGAGCTTACGGCTGTAAACTCATGAGTTTAGGACCGTAAACTCATTTGTTGGTTACATTAGGGCCGTGAACTCCATTAGGGAGTTTTCCTTGAACCCTGCACACAATAGCTTTTCCCTACAACACTTAGATGCAATCCTAGAGGCTAATAACACTTGTTAAAGGTGTTTAGCATGTCCTAGGGTGTCTTGAATTTGTTTATTAGTTGTTTATAGACTAATTTGTTACATATATGTGATATTATATTTTAACTAGGATCATAGAGTGTGTTCAAGACTTCACTTGACACCTAGCAGTCCTACATCTTCAGTTCATCTGTACCACTCACTACAGGTGAGTTCATACCCCTTAATCAATGTTTTAAACGTTTTTAAATGTTTTATGGGGGGGGGGGGTACAAGTAGAATCATGCTAGTTATTATATCAATCACATGTGATTAATAAGCAGCATTCAAATGATTTACTACATAGTAGTTGTTTTACCAAACAGTTTTCTTCACATGATTTTCATAAACGTTTTATATGTTTAAAACTCCTTATTAAACTGTTCATTTTACATTGTAGGTTTCATTTCAGACTCATTTACGATTGTGTTTCAAACAAATGTTTCTTTATACTTAGACTGTTTTATCAAACCAATACTTCAAACCCGTTTTATAGGCTGACATCATGTCGACCTTTTCTTAGATAATAATCATGTTCAAAGGTGTTACAAATCTTATTTTATGCTTTTATATTGTCAATTGCATGCCTATATATGTATAGTTATATAAGAAATGTTTAAAGGACTTAGGAAAGCTATCCGCCTTATTTCCTTTTCTCCATTGAGATGTGGTCTGGTGGGGTATCGGGTATTCGTCCGAAGGTCGTTTAAATATTAGTTATATATCATGTGTACATATATAGTCATAAAGGTTCTTCCAGTTCATTTGTGACAACCCGATATTTCAACTCTTTGTAATGACCTAAAAAGTCAAGTATTGTAACCACTTTTGAGTTAATGAAATTAACTTTGATAATAAAATGTCCAAAAAGTTTCTATTTAAATTCCTACTATGTTTAATGTCATTAAACCGTGATCGTACGTAAAAAGAATGCCCAAACCCGACTTCGTATATTGAAGTTATGATTTTTCCAAGTTCGGCATAGCAAGAGACAGCTAAAAACTCGAATCGGAGATCGAGCGACTTTTGGCCGGAATGACCTAAACGAGAATCGAAGGTCTCGACAATGGTAATTCGGCGGTAAAAAGTTTGGTGAAAACCGACGTCAGATAAAGAAGTTATGAATTTTTAGAGAAAATTCCTTAAACACGACATTTTAAAAACAAATAATAAAAATAATTTCGAAATTTGCCGACGGAATCTAAACGAAAGTTATAGAGCGTAGTCTCACCTACGCGTGGATATAAAGACCATTAAAAACGTAATTCGTATGAAGAAGATATGAATTTTAGAAGTTTATTAATTAAATTAAATATAAATTTAATTATAATTGTTTGGTATTATCCGAAGGGAGTCAGCAGATAGGGCCGAAGTACGCCCTGCATACCCTCGTATGCCCCGCGTACTCAAGGCCAAGGCCTCGGATCGTCCACGTCCCGACCTATGCGAAGCTACCCCTTGTCCCATCCGAAATCCGAGGCAATTGAGGACTCGGTCATGCATGACGTACGCGTACGCCCCGCGTACCGAGGCAGTTCCAGCCCCTATAAAAGGGATGTGAGGGTTCCGAAGAAAGGGCTCCATTTCTCTCCTTTCTTTTGCGTTCTTGCCTCGTTTTCCGTGCCCGTTCTAACCCGAAGCCTCGGTCATTTTGCTCAAGTCCCGAAGGTCGTTTTTACTCCCGAGATTCCCGAGAATCCCGAGAAAAATCCGTTTCCCGAGACGAAATTCTACCCGGTTTCCACCTCACTTTCTTCAAACTTTCAAGTGAGTTCATACCCCTTAATTAACCTTTTAAATGTTCTATAAATGCTTTTATATGCTTTCAAGGGGGGAATACAAGTAAAACACACGAGTATCATCGTGTGTTATATAAAGAATTTTTATATGCTTTTATTTAACCAAATCATATGTGATTTATAAACTTTATAGGGAACTCTCGTATATAAAATATGTTACAATAGCATTCTATCTTTTGAAATATAAATTGTTGTAATGCATGTATAAACTAAACATTTTCTTAGATTATATGTGTACTTGTCTATCTTAGGCTCTACAAAAATCTATACTTTCATAACAAGTGATTCCTTTTCTAGGTATTTCTAAACAAACGAGACACACTTTTAGAAAACTATAATAGGTATAGTTTTATGAGGATATTGCTAACTTTTACATACTAGAAACACGATTTTCAAGAAGTCACTTTCATATACAAGAACAAACGAACATTTTAACACGTAAATATGTTTTTATACCACGGTTTGTGAGACATTAACTTCACGTACGTTCGAGTACACATTTCAAGTCCTGTATTATATACCAGAATCCCTTGGAAGGGGAGCATGGTGTTTGTGTATAGATCTATACGGTCTTGACAACCCGCGCCTTGATTGTTAGCTACAGTCCACCATTTGGAGTGACAAATGTCATAACATTCCAACGCCTGAAGAACGTTGTGTATAGGCACTCCGAGTTAAGAGTATGGTTATAAAACTCACACGGGGTATTAAAAATACATTGATTTATGAGGTTTTCAAATACATTGGTTATTTTACACTTACATACATTTTTAGAAACAAACATTGGTCTTGAGAGAAGGCTACTTTTATACTAGTAGAAAATATAGGATTTTCTAGAATCAAACAAACAAGAACAAAACATTTCATTTCATACAAACATTGTCATTTAATACTTATGAAACTCACCAGCTTAAATGCTGATCTACTCTTTCAAAATTACTTGTATGTCCCAGGGATTCAGTAATGCCAGTTTAATCTCATATTTTGACATCATATTGTAATTGGTTTTGAACATGTAACTTTTGACAAATGTAGACTTTCAATTATATATATGATGGTTGTATTGCTTTCTTTACTATTTATTCATTTGTTACGTTACCACATGAAGTCATCCGCCCCCGAACGTTTCCGCCGTTCAGGTTTGGCGGTGTGACATCATTCAATACCCTTGGGTAGCAAGGGTATACGTCCATGTTCATACGTACCAGTTACATTACTAGAAAGCTACCATAGGGTTAGTTCAGGAAGATACTAGAACTATTACTAGAACACGATATCATAAAATGAGTCAGTTCATTCATGAGTCAATACTTGCTAGATAGAGAGAGAACACACATTACATCTAGTACACATAGTACATTACTATACATGCTAGATAGAGAGAGAACACACGTTACAGCTAGCACACGCAGAACATTACAGTACATTACTATACTATTACATAGATATGTTTACATGATTACATTTACATGAGTACATTTAAATGAGTACATTTACATAAACACGCTTGCATGAGTACGTTTACATAGATAATATATGATGAGTTATTATTACATTTTATATGTATAGATTATGTTATATAATCCTCATTCTTATCTTTACCTTGTGATACAATCACATAATCGACGAGATAGTTTGGATTTAATATCCTAGTACCAAAGGATATGTTGCGGGATTAACCATTCCTAGAATCTCTGTTAGCTACAGAGGTAAAAGCACATCCACGGATGTCAACGGTTGATACCATTACAGGTATACTTTAAGGGACTAACTATTCCTATACCCAGCTGTTAGCAACAAAGGTAAAGGTACACCTACAGATGTCTTTAGTTAACACTGTTAGTTACCCTAGTACCAAAGGGTAATACTTAGGTTATTTATATTATTACCTTTCTCTTGTGACTCATTCACATAACCGATGAGGTGAATTATATTTGAGTATCCCAGTACCAAAGGATACAATTTCTTATAATAATAATAATAGACTTAAGGTAGTTAGTACGGTTGTAGTTATTTGATATTACATCATAATAGTATTTCATTTTCCCATTACATTCACTTCGTGAACATTCACACGATGCACGGTAATGTAGAAACTACATTTTTGGCTAATGATAGTTGAGTTTCGGAAAATACACACTCTTATAGGAGACACACACAGATACTAGATGCCTTGGTAGAAGGCTACTCTCAGTAGGAAGCATAGGGCTTCCTAGGATCATTCAAAACATTTTCAGACTTACAGTTCATACACATACAAATACTTACATACAAATTAAGACACTAAAATACTAATGATCTCACCAGCTTTAAAGCTGATACTCTCTTTCAAAATAACTTGTATCCTCAGGTCAACATTAGACAGATATAGATACAAAGTTTAGAGAAGATGGAGCTCGTTCAAGACTCATCTTTCATTTAGTTTTATACTTTAGTGTATATTATAATTTGACAGAACACACTTGTATTAAAATTATATTATTAATGCAATGGATGATGTTGTTGCTTGTTTACTACTTTTCATTGTTGTGATACTGTACATGACATCCTCCGCCCCAGAACGTTTCCGCCGTTCATGGTTTTGGGGTGTGACAGCTGTCACGGCAGCTGTAACTGCGTCTTGGAAAGTAGCGACGTCCATAGGAAACGTAGGGGTTTCGTTGCTCGGTTGATTGTTTCTGGATGAAGACATGATTCTGTAATACGAAAGATAAGGATTTTGTGAGCGATCCTGGCTGACCCTATTTGTACCTCGATTGTTCAAGTAAAGAGTAAGAGTATGTTCTCGAAAGTTTCACCTACATCCCTATAATGCAGTCCTAGCACGGAATGGAAGTGTGTTCGTGAAGGTTTGACCTACATGTTGGGTTTTGAGCATTCTAACACTCCTAAGTGTACATGCAACCCTAAATACCTTGGATCTATGTTTTCTCTATTATACATGCAAATATGAACATCCAAGGTATTATCCTAATCTAGCATACAAAACTATCAATATAAAAAGATAGAATACATACCTCTTTGATGTAGAAAGTCTTCATGAAGCTTGAGTGCCTAGTGGCCCAAGTGTGACACCTCAAATAGTTCACATAACACCAAATACACTTGGAATAACTTGAGATAAATCCACAACTCATGAAATCGGCTAGCCCTTATTTTTACACACTCTAGTGGTCGATTTTGTCAAGAATAAGATCTTTATATAGTGTTACAATTAGGGTAAACCCTAATTGTCATGACTTTCCATTTCCTTGGATCCATGGGTTCAAATACACCATGGAGTATCAATGGACCATCCTATGGGTTTTAGCCCAACTTGATTATCCATGGAGCATTAGCCCACTATACAAGTATGGATGATTTACACAATCAACCCATATATTTAATTAGTCTTCTTTTGATCACTTAATTAATCCTAGATTAATTCTTGATCAATACTAATTAAATAATCTTATTATTCTTATTATTAATATACTAGAACTTATAATATATTAATAACCATAAGTGTCTTATTTCTCTCATTATAGTCTATCCAAGTGCATGATGCCATGCAACCCAAATGGACCATGCCGGGTCGGGTCAAGTCTTACCAATTATAGTTATAGACTTAGACATTAATCCAATAGTATCCCACTTGATAAGTCTAAAACTATTATTGCGTATGACTTCAGGAACCAACTGTCAATCGTAGCTCTCAAAAGCTTTTGTCGAACTCTGACCTTGTCGATGAACTCTGACCTTTGTCAATGACTTGTCCATTAGATAAGGGATCATATATTCCTCCATTCTAGATATCATATGGACCGAGACATGGATTATAATCATTCTCTATGTCCATTTGTTGTCTCCCAATTTCCGATTTATGACGACTGACTAATTGAACAAATCAAATCAGTCCTGGCCCGATCGAGCACTTCCATTTATCATCATCAAATCATCGAGGGGCCCACAGATATCGCTTTTATCCCGAAGGTAAAAGGAACGGATAAACTTCAACTCATATGGCTTGTTCTACTACTTGTTGAATCATACACAAAGTCATGTTTTATAGCACCGAGTTACCAAATGCGTTTTCGTGCAATCAATGTACAACCAACTCATAGTAACAAATCATATCTCTAGGTTTGAAGAATATAAGATATTATCGTCGCATGATCATTCGTGATAAAATCCATGAAGTGATTCCAATGAGCGCGGGTTGAATCCAATACTCAGAACTTATGAGCACTCATGAGTGTTGTAGCCCTTTGTCCACACCTTAGACCTCTACAAGCCAACCCATGCCAGTCTTAATTCATATCTACTTCCAACATATGACCGACTGTGGATGGTTTGAATAACTTAGTCATTCCGGAAGAATAACCTAGTTTATTCTGGAAGTCAAAACATGCAAAATGAAACACAATAATAATTGAATCCAATAAGGTATCAAAACCTATGAACATAAATAAAACACCTTTTATTTATCACCATATGATTACACATTATTCATTGTATACTGTTTCAGTTATCAACTTTATTCTTGAATTTAAAACAATAGTTGTCCCATGCTCCAAGCATGTACACTATGTTTTCTAAACACTAGTCATGCCATACACCAAGTATGCATACTATGTTTGTCTATGATCTTTACTTTGTGAACTAGATCCATTGAACATAACTTCAATGATTCTCTTTTCACACTCCCAAATCCTTACTGCAAGTACAAGAATTCCAAATTCATGTCATTTACTGAAATCTGTTAGATTCTAAACTTATATGCATTGATCCTCTTGTAATGATTATGCATAAAGTCAGAAAGACTTGACAACAATCATTACAGAGTATTCCAAAGGAGATCAGCTCCTTGGAAGCATCCTTCTTGCATTAAGCTTCCTAATCTTACAGAGATTGAATCATTTCTAACTTTGAAACATTTCCATATTCCATTTTGACTATCACTTCTGAACAGGAGTTGCCTCCTTACAGATTATGTCAATATGGTCCTTCCAAAATTATCACTATACTTCCAACTGTCCTTGAGCACCCAATCTCTGGTAAACCTTTGATTGTCCTCGACAATTGTTTAATCCTTTTAGTCATATCCAGTTCTAAACCTTTGCCCTTCTTAATGCCCCAGGCATTTGGAAAATTTTAGAAAGGAGGAATATAGCACATGTAATCAATCCTATATCCGAAGCATATGGGAATCGATTCATGATGTCTCACATAAAGACTAAACCAGTCTTTTGCTATAACATTTCCATTTCAATTTGCCAAGTTCTCATAATTCAGATTATGAAAAGGGATGCCGTAATCATAATCGAATTTTAGAACGCAAATAATGGACTCATATACAAAATTTCCTTATGGTGAGCCATTCCAACATGAAATTCATATATATCCTTGACTAAATGATTAAAACCTCACGATCAAAGCCTATAGATTTGAGATGAAGTATAATTTCCTCTCCGTTAATTATAGCAAAACAACTCTTTCCCAATTGAAACTTTTGTTTTCTATAATTAACATTTCTAACTTGCAATACTTATCATAATTATCATGCTCCCACTAACATGATGATTATTAGCATAACACTTATGCTCCCACTAGCTTTGACATGTACTAAGAAATCAGCTAACTTTCTTACCAAAGTTCAGATTTCTGATACTAGCTTGTTTTGATAAAACTTTATCAAAATCATACACCTTCCCTTAGATAGCACACTTGTGTGTCTAAACAATTATGAAGAGGGATGCTGTAATCATAATGGTTAAACCTTTTTGCCACTTCTCACAAGTCCAGGTTAGTGTGCCGGTAAACCACACAGGCTCCACTAACGACTTTGAGAATGCAAATATCACAATTTCTATCTAGCTAAAATCTACTTAGTGAAAGTGTTTCCTCACCATCATTTTCATGAATCAGAGAGAAACCTTATGACACTTAGATTTAATGATGTATGTGTTCTTATCCATGTGAATTGTCAAAACCATAGACACAAGACAAGGATAATGACAAATCCACACTCATATGGATTGAACTCAATCTTAATTTCTTGCCACCTGGCAGCTTAAGGGCCTGCCATTGCTACCAAGTTGTTGTGCAACTAATTGAGAACTCTAAGAACTCATACGCAAAGCCAACGTTAACTGGAATGGACACAGAATATGTCAACACGATAGGTTATAAACCTCAAGTCGTGTGCTAGTGAAGAACATCAGGTTTTATTCTTGATTAGTTCTTGAGACTTTCAAGACCTTTAAGACTCCCACTGTCCTCTTGACATATAAGACTTTCTTGTCAGTTATTCAAGAGATAGTGTGGATTCTAATCAAGACAAACACTTCACAAAATTGGCCTAATTTGGTCTTTGTTTTATCCAAAACATCACAACCTACGAATTTCAAATGTACAAGAGTAGAAATTTTTACTCTTACATTTGACAAATGTTTTAAACCTTCTTTAAGACATTTCACTCAAGTTACAATCTTAAAGTATGACTCTAAGACTTGTATTGGAACGAAGTATGACTCATCTTCTTGATTTCACCATTTCAACAATTCAAGTTCCTCTTCTTATTCATAAGAATACACTAAGATTTCCTTAGAGAACTAACTTTGATATGGTTTCTTAATCATTAAGATGATCACAAAAACTGATACTAAAGTACTTTCCCATCTCTTCAGATTTGAGAAACTTTTATCCTTCTGCCTAATTTGATTCTTCTTATTCGCTCTGCCATACATTGGAACCTTTTCCAATGTCTCAGAGTTACACTTAAGCTTGTAAGTATAATCATGTTTACTGAGCTTTAGTAAACTATGACGAATAGTCTTATCAATCTTTTATGGTGGACTTAATCAGTGCACAAGAATGTGTACTCGATCCCTTAGTCATTTACTTGACTCACACATCCATGTGACCGAGTAATTAGTCTTAATTTTTCCAATACTTGAAAGTTCTCATTCATCATGCTATACAACTTGCATGATTCCAAGTTCCGGTCCAATTGAAACTTGGGTGATGAGAATCTTTCCTTATTTGGTAAATTTAGACATTACCACAAATTAAAGAATCAATTTCGTATTTCCACTCTTGCTATTAATGGAATCATATAAGCAACAATTTTTCCTCAAATGCCATTGTAAGGATACGTTAAAATAAATAAAATCAAATTTTTTCTTTTATTTTAAAACTTTGCAAAAAAACTTACCCTTACAATCCATATGAAAACTTGTTGTTATCTATTCCTAAGCAATATCTCATAACTCCTAAGAAGTAGCTCAAGAATCCGATCTTCAAACTACGCGATAGAAATCCATCTACGCGATTAGATTCAACATATTCTTTCTTTAAGTTCCTTTACTTTTCTTTGATTCTTAAAACATCAACATGTGACCCAGTCACATCATGTAATAAGAATCTCATAATAGAAACTTAGCAGAATTAGATAGTGGACTTTACCTAAAGTAGTGTCAAACTTATTGACTTTAACACCCTTAGGTAAATTGGCAAATTCGCAACCAATGCCCCTTCCTTTGGCAATATAAACATATGGAACCTTTGGTAATGGTACACGGGACTGTCACAGACTTAGCTTTTCTCTTTACCATTTGATCAACCCAGTTGACTATGGCCGATCCCTTTCCACTGGGAAGAGAGAGCTTTACTAAATATCCAATGTCATCATTGTCAATGTCCATAAAGTTTTAGAAAGTTGATCTTATCAAATAGATAAGATCATTAAGGGTCTTGTCACAGTCTGTTTCATAGGTGTTCCAAAAGAACTTACTATGTGACTTAGAAAGTAGTTGAACCACCAACTTTCTCAAGACTTTGACACCCAACTCTCCCGACTTGTCAGTATGTGGCTACATCTCCAAGACGTGACCACACCTAGACCTTGCCTTGCCAATTGGGCTTGAGTGACCTTAAACTTTTCAAGAACTAGTGGGCTGGGGAGAATATTTGGAGGAGGTGAATGAAGTATGATTTCCAAGGGACATCATTTTCATTTAGGAAAGCTTGTTTCAAGAGATTTGGGAAGATCATAAATGTCTAAACCAGACATCTTTTAGGAGATATTCAAGATAGTTGATCTTAAGTCCTTAATATGACACCCAATATGAAATATTAAGGCTAGGACCCAACAAACTATTTTATAACTTAGAAGAGGTATGTCGTAATCCAAGCTATAAAATATTTGAAGGTAGGTGAATGACGATTCACCAATTTCCACCAAGATAAACGAAATGTATTATTAGGTTTTAATTGGTTTTTGAAACTCCTAGATCTTTGAGATTCATTGAACTGTTCAATGGCATGTTTCAATCTCAAGTGTGCCCTTCAGGTTTTGTGATTGGGATGCCGAGGATCACAAAACAAGGTGTGAAGTAACCATGCAAATTACTTGGTACCCTTAAGTGTTTACCCCTCAATCGATGTGCCGGTTAACCATACACGCTCCATCGATACTATGATAAACATTAAGTTACCCTTTACCTACCTTGTTAAATAAGAGTTAGTGTGCCGGTTAACCACACACGCTCCACTAACCGACTTAAACAAAGTGCAAAGTGTAATTTCATGGATTAGCACCTTATTCACATTTTCCTAAGTAACTAAGATTGGGTATTATTAAGAATTTAGTTACATAGTATTTATCATTAATACTTTTAATGAAGGGAGAATTCTAGTCCTGTCAAACCCGTTCGGCTAACGACCCTCTACCAATCAAGCAAGCGGTGGGTGAGAGTGGAAACCCATTAAGTTGCCATTTTATAGGCAACAACCTTATACCCACCTTATAGACCGGCTTCGTGAATGAGGCGTACTAGCGGTAAGATTGACTTTACTCTTATACATATATATTATTAACTTATAATATTATAAAGTATAAGGGTTGAATTTTAACTTTTAAAATTATAAGGGCTAACTTGGAACTAAAGTATCCATAAGAGAAAACTTTACAAATTCCAAAACTTGAGGGCAAGTTTTGAAACTATTCAAAAGTAATTAATTCCATAACTTATGTGTTTAAAGTAGTTTTAATCCAAAAACTCTTCAAGTTCCATTACTTGAGGACAAGTTATGGAAGACTTTAAACTAATAAAAGAATTCACTTTTCTTTATTTTATAACTTATGGAATTAATTAAGTTTACACTTTTTTTTTAATTTATTATTTAATGAAGAGACTCTTGGTCCTCCATAACTTGAGGACAAATTATGGAGTCATAACACCATTTAATTAGAACTAGACTCTTCATTTTTTAACCTTTGCCAACTTTTATGAGTTTTATGAAACTTAAATGTGACTTTTCATATAACTTAAGGACAAGTTATAAAAACACATTTTAGAATCAACTCTTAGATTATTTTGGATTGAAAACAACTAATTCACTCAACTTTTCTATTAATCTAAGCAACTCATAAGAACAAGATAATTCAAATCAAACTTTTTCATGTAATTAGTCTAAACCTCAAACTAATACAAAACGTGAATCCATTGACAATTATCTTTGAAATTGGATTAGCATGAACATTACCACATCAAAAACAAGTTTATAAGTTCAAAAACATCTTAGGGTAATGTTCCTAGTCCAATTCCAGCCAAAAAAGTCGAATTTATGCTGTCTGGGGGTCCAACTCGTCGAGTGCACGAACCAACTCGGCGAGTTGGATGCTTTTGGCCTTGGACTCGGCGAGTCCATTCATGGACTCGGCGAGTCTGCAGGGCAGACAGCATCAAAACTTGATTTTTCCAGCTTCTTTTGCAAGTATAACAAGAAAACAAGCCTAGGCTCTGATACCACTGTTGGGTTTTGAGCATTCTATCACTCCTAGTGTACATGCAACCCTAAATACCTTGGATCTATGTTTTCTCTATTATACATGCAAATATGAACTTCCAAGGTATTATCGTAATCTAGCATACAAAACTATCAATATAACAAGATAGAATACATACCTCTTTGATGTAGAAAGTCTTCATGAAGCTTGAGTGCCTAGTGCCCCAAGTGTGACACCTCAAATGGTTCACACAACACCAAATACACTTGGAATAACTTGAGAGAAATCCACAACTCATAAAATCGGCTAGCCCTTATTTTTACACACTCTAGTGGCCGATTTTGTCAAGAATAAGATCTTTATATAGTGTTACAATTAGGGTAAACCCTAATTGTCATGACTTTCCATTTCCTTGGATCCATGGGTTCAAATACACCATGGAGCATCCATGGACCATCCTATGGGTTGTAGCCCAACTTGATTATCCATGGAGCATTAGCCCACTATACAAGTATGGATGATTTACACAATCAACCCATATATTTAATTAGTCTTCTTTTGATCACTTAATTAATCCTAGATTAATTCTTGATCAATACTAATTAAATAATCTTATTATTCTTATTATTAATATACTAGAACTTATAATATATTAATAACCATAAGTGTCTTATTTCTCTCATTATAGTCTATCCAAGTGCATGATGCCATGCAACCCAAATGGACCATGCCGGGTCAGGTCAAGTCTTACCGATTATAGTTATGGACTTAGACATTAATCCAACACTACATTCCTATGATGCAGTCCTAGTAATGAGTGGAAGTAAGTTCGTAGTATGGTCTTATGACGCTTGACGTCTAAAATAGGATACCATCGGCTGGTAAATAACATGATCCAACCCTTAAAGAAGAATTGGGAATTATCCCTGAGCTAGAATACCCTAGTTCAGTAACTCAATTAGAGTGGGTTTCAAATAGACTCCCATGATAGCATGATGAAATTAATTGAATAAAGAATGACACAAAAGTTAGCCGACTATCAATATCTTTGATATTCACGACGTAAAAGTTCGGGAAAATGACCTTGTAACAGGTCTTACATCATATCCAGAGGAGATAGTTCTTGACATCATAAAGGCCTAACTAAAGTACTTAGAGTACAAGATAGTTTCATAGAGAATTCCACATCGGGCATAGACAGAAAACAACTCCTTTTAACAAGGAAAATAAAGTAAGGCATCTACTATTGGCGACAGTCATCCCTCTGGGGAACTCTCAACTCAGCCAGTTGGCGTTCCATATCAAGCAGGTGTCTTTTTTACACCTTCAGGCGTACTCGGAGTACTATGACATCGGCTCGTGATTCAGCCAGTGCTTGCAGGTAGGGCTTCATGGTCTATCTCATATCTCTCACGAGCATCTTCTAGACGAATGGTGCGGAGGGTATGCATTCTCGCATTGGCGACAACTTCTATGATCTGGTGTAGGGCTGTCCTGCCTTGAATCTCATTTCGGACCACTCTGCGGACCAGGATTAGCAAGTTTCTGTCTGTTGGGCCCTCATTGCTCAGGTCATAAAAGCTTCGGTCACCATTAAATGGCATGGGCTCCATGTTTCCAAGCATTCCACCCACTGAGGCATCGGGCCATGAAAAGTCGGACGAGGGTTAGGATTTGGAAAGGGAGCTGCCTGGGGTAGGTTCTCAACCTCGGGTTCGGAGATAGCACCATCCGAAAGGTCATCATCATGGTGATCATTTACAGGGATAGGATGATCATTCTCTGGTTCTTCTTCAAACCATCCAGCAATGACCTCATTTGGAATGTACGGATTGTCGTGGGGATGGAGTCCAGCCATGTTATCTACACGAGAATTGGGGTAAGAAAATAATTATTAGACGAACTATCTAGATAATTATTTAGAAAATCTTCATTAGTTACATCACTATTTGTGAAGTGCATACCAGTTATATGTAATCGAAACAGGATAGGCCTTCGAATAAGTGACCTTAACTCCAAATTCACGAAGAATAGGGGTAAAGCAAAATTTTCACAGATTCTAAATCTATAACATCCTAGTTACATATAGCTTTAGTGTATCCACTTAGCAACTATCAAATTAGTAATGAAGATCCCGTTTAGTTCTCAAGTATGAAGTACTTATAATAACACCAAATACCTCTATTGTATTTTAGGTTTATGTTCTATTGTTCTAATTGTGGTAGTGTTGGTAAGTTTTTAGACTTGTTGCAACCTCACAACCATCCTTAGTCACATGCTAGTCACTCCTCTGATAATGTAGTTGATCAGGCTACATCTTCCCAAGGTTAACCATATGTCTCTAAGTCTATTTATGTTGTCCAACAATCGTAATACTTTTGTTCTGTCCTAGTGACACTGATTTTAGTATGAATGCAGGTATGTATACTTAGTTAAATATTTTATTATTTAAAGTATAATCTCTTAATCAGAGTATTTTGATCCCGCTTGTGTTTATAGTTCGTATATCTTTTATGTGACAACCGTCAATTTCAGGTCAACTCAAAGTCAATTGAAGTCAACAAGACAAACCGTTCGACTCAATTTGCCCGTGGGTACTAGAGTTTATGTTATGTAATTTCTAAACAACTCGCTATTCTAATGAGAGATCATAAATCGAAAAGTACGTACATCTAGATCTCCTTAACCTAAAACTATGGTAAGTGACGAGCCAAACTGATAAAACAATGTTGCATACTCATCGGGAGTGTGTAAGATCCTTAAACAAGGCTTAACAGGGTTTACGGACCTTGCATTGTGTAGCCGGACACTCACATATGTCACACACGAAACCTCTCTCAATTGTTTTCACTCTATCTCTCTTTATCGAGAATCTCTCCCAAACCTCTCTAAGTATATGAAATCTCTCCTAAATCTCTCTTTGTATGAGAAATCTCTCCAAGAATATGAAATCTCTCCTAAATCTCTCTTTGTATGAGAAATCTCTCCAAGAATGTGAAATCTCTCCCAAATCTCTCTCAAAAGTTCTCGTGACTTTTTGAAGTCATTCGGGTCATTTCGACCCTTAACCGGGTCAAAAACCGCTTACAATTGGGTAAAAACGGATAAAATAGACTTAAGGACCCGAAACCCCTCTTAAGGAGCCGAACCCTCTTAAGGACCCGAAACCTCTCTTAGGAACCGAACTTCTCAGAAGCAAACTTGTCAGAAGCGAACTTGTCAGAAGCGAAGGCATCAGAAGCGAAATGAACTGAACCCCTTGGACCGAACCCGAAGGGTCCTCTCGGGCCCGAACCTCACACCAGGGGACCGAAGCCACCTTCGCCTTCGCCTCTTACACCCTGTTCGCTCCATTTCGCCTTCGGCTCAGCAATAGAAGGGACCGAACCACGGCCTAGGACCGAGAGGTCTCGCAGGAGGCTGATTTTCACCTGGTTTTCGACTAGTTTTGCGTTTTAGGCCCGTTTTTAATTGTTTTAACGCAGGATTTTCACCCAAAACTTTATTTTAACATATAAGGCCCCATATTTATTAAATATCCACGATTTTGGGGATAAACCTTATCCAAGAAGAGTGGGTGAAGTACAAGAGGTGGAGTGTTGACTTTTCTTTATTCTATGACACAAGCAACCACTCCCATACCCACTCCATGTCACTATTCACCATCAGCCCATACCTAGTCATTTCATGGTACTTTTCCCACCATTTCAGCCACACACTTGGTCAAGGGAAAGAAAAACCTTCCTCTCTCCTCACATTTCTTTCATTTCCTCTCATCCTTCCATCAAGAACAAACTTCATTTTCTCTCATTTTCTCTCTCTAAAATTCGAGATTCAAGGCTATACTCCAAGCTTTTCTTTTACTTTTGGTAAGTATTAACATCCTCCATATGATTATTTCACTTTCTTCTACTGAAATCATAGATATCTTACACAAACTCCATCCTATTGGTGTTAGATCTTCGAATCTTCAAACAATCTCCCAAAGTGTTCTTGAGTTCAACACTTCTTTTCTCCATCATCCATCTACTGAAATCACATAAGGTGAGTTCATACCCCTACATTTTCATGTTTGCTCAAGTTTTTAGGGGGGAATACAAGTTAAAACACCAAGAACATAACTAAACTTTTCTAACAGCTTTCATCAGAAAAGTTGGACTCCATTCACGGACTGTTTTGGACAACTTAAACATTTTAGTTTTCCAAACTGTATCATGTGCATATATTTCAAGTTCTTAGCTTTAAAATGACTACTTGCACATCTCCATACGATTTTTCTAAAATTTATGGTGATTTTTACAAAATAGTCTATCGTTTCAAGAACAAATCTGGACCAGTCTGTGAATATGAACATTTTAACACAGGTTAAAGACTTCCAAAAATCATGATAAAAATCATCAGTAAACTAGAAACATTTTAGGAACTTTCAGAATTTACGGATTCAGTTTTCAACTTCGTATGATTTTTCTATGACTTTTCTAAAGTAGCGCAAAAATGTTAAAAACTATTTAACAGCTTATAACTTTCATAACACTTTGTATTATGTTGAGCAAAGTGTATAACAATAAGTTCTAAATATTGAATGTGTTTCCTTGTTAGTTTATCATCATAAACTGAAACTTAGTCATGCATGATAAGATTATTCATTCATTTAGAACACATATATTAAGCTATAATAAGCATAGTTTATGGATTTATAACACTAATGTGTTTTCATAAAAGAGTTCTTATACATTACAAACGTTTTGGATAAACTATAATAGGTATAGTTTATGCATCATTGAGTTTTCAAACTTATTTATCAAAGGTTTTCAGTTTAGTTCACATAAATTTGTTAATGAATAAATTTGTGAGTCATTCGCTTCGGCTTACTTCCAAAGTAACCAATTCAAAAAGTCCTGTAAATTGTAACCAGAGTCTCCTGTAGGGAGAATGTGATAGTTGTGTATCGATCTATATTGGGTTTGACAAACCCACACCCGAGCTACTTGCAACAGCTAGACCGACAGGTCTGTGGTGACAAGTGTCATTTAACGGCGACGCCTGAAGAACGTCGCATTAACGAGGCCGTCTAAGTCAAGTATGGTTATGATAGCTCACATGTGGTATTAACAAATCATAAGATTTACGGTTTCTAACTTTAAATTAGCGAGTTATGTCGATTTAGCTCACTAAAATCACTTTAAGTATGGAAAAATACTTGTACGCCTTCATATCAAAAAGAGTTTTATGTCGATTCAAAATCACTTTTTATATCAATAATTACAGATATTGTTGTATATTTTCAGTCTTGGTATTTAAGACTACACATCATTCATTACAGGATTCTTCTCAAATTAAAAAGGGTTTTATGTCAATTTAAAACCACTTTTATATCTTTAAGTATGAAAAATACCTGTTCATTTTCGGTCCTGGTATTTAGGACCACATAACTTTTTAAAGGAAAATATTGGATTTTTCTTGGTGACACACGACACATTACAATGAACGGTTTCCAAACTCTTTATCTCAAGAACTTATGAACTCACCAACCTTTGTGTTGACACTTTTTCAAAACTACTTGTATTCTCAGGAATTCAGTGAAACAGGAAATCAACAGCGTTTTGAGGATAGGACGATAAATCGTCAAACAGATTATTTTGTCATAATAATGTAATTGATTTGAAATATGTGAACATATATATTGGTGAAACTTTTTCAATTATATTTATGATGGTTGTATTTACTTTGAGCACTATTATACACGTTGTTGTGATACTATACATGAAGTCCTCCACCCCCGGACGTTTCCGCCATCCTTGGTTTGGGGGTGTGACAGATTGGTATCAGAGTATTGTTTATAGTGAACTAAGTATATCGAACCACATAAGATATACAAACTATAAATGCATTGAGACTAAAGTCTCTGATTTAAAGTTTTCAAAACGATTATACTTTTAGAAATAAATAATTTCCTATTAAAAGTATACATGCATGCATACATACTAAGGTCAGCATCATTCTAGAACAAAACAAAAGTAATGATTGTTGGATATCACAGGTAAGCTCGGGGATGTATGGTTAGTCTTGGGAGTGGCGTAGCCTGATCAACTATACTGGTCCGAGGAGTGATTAGCACATGCCCAAGAATGGTTGTGATATGGCAACAAGTCTAAAAACTTACCAACACTACCACAATGAGAACATTAGAACCAAACATAAATTTTAAAATACTATAGGAGTATTTTGTAATATCATAACTTATATGAAAACTAAATAGATCCTTAATAATAGATCTATAGTCCCTAAGTGGATACCCTAAGGTTATATATAACTTAGAAATCATAGACTTAGAATTTCTAGTCATTGCCTTACTTCCTTTTCCTTGTTTGGATGTGGACTTAGGGTAGGATCACTTATTCGAAGGTTTATCATATCTTGTTATATGTAATTTGTATGCATTATGTCGTTATAGAAGTAACTAATAAGGATCAGCCCTATAAGTAATTAATTATAGAGTTAGACGCCTAGTAATCATCTCTTCCACTCCTATTCTCGCACGTACAACATAGCAAGATCCTACTTACCAGACGACCCCTACTTTCCCAATTTGAACCCGAGAAATGGTGAATGGTTATGAGAAGAATCAGAAGCGGAACTGGAGGTAATCAACCCTCCATGCATAGCAAGGGTTTTCGCGAACCGTTTTGGCTAAATCGAACCTGTGCCCTGTTGGGCAATCGTTATCGAGGGTTGAATGTCGACAGCAATGACAACAACCACCATGTGGAGACCAATGAGGGTGCTATGACCTCAACCACGGGGGACCGACTGACAGGCCCTCCCGGCGAAGACCCGGCGGATCGCGAACATCGGGGATTAAAACAGGAAGACTACAACCCGAGTTCAGAAAACTTCACGCTACTACAGACCCTACCATCTCACGTACCCGAGACTCAGAATTAGACTACTATTCCCGAGACCAACTCTCTTTTTAGGACCTTATCGCCGCTCATGAATAGGAAAGAGAGTAACAGGGTAGACACACGGCATTCAAAGAGAGGATGATTGCAGCCAAGCATCGATTGGGAAACCTACAAGATGCATCGACCTTGCCTCAGGCATCACAAGGGATGGATCGTCGTGAGTAGAGTTCATACCACTCACAAGACCTGGTAAATTAGGTTCATGAGTATGCGTTGGTGCTACTCTATTATAGGTAAACGCATGACACTGCAAATTAAGTGGTCATACTAATCGAGAGATCTAGTTACTATCAAAACTCATCCATGCACAGATGTGGGGTAGACCACCATCAAGGTCAAAATTTTCTCTGAAACCATAATTACTAGAGTCATATTAACAAGATGGGCTTAGGGTATACCTAACCGACTCGAAGGTCTATTTAGTCTTAATTATATAACTAAGAATACATCAATTGATCATAATAAGGACCTAGCTTAGGTCAAGTATAAGGTTTCACTTGGAGACAGAACTACTAAAATACATGAGTTTACCATATAAAGAATCTCGTTATGAATTGTTTTCAGAACACCCTTAACAACCGAATTACATTACAAATCGATATAAGATAAACTTAGTTAGAAAACTCGCGACGTATAGCCATTCTAAAAACTCATTATCGTCTCACCTTTAAACAATTTGTTGAGAAGTTCCTTCTTCATAGACCTATGGGGTGCGATCGTTTAGGCACTAATACACCGGGTCCCATCAAAACTCCTCAGCCAAGTGTGTTCGGACAAACATGATTCTAAGATGAGTAAAGCTTAACGCCCGTATGAAACCCACTCCTACCCACTGCTATAACTCCATCTCAGGAACGTTAGCGGAAACACTAGGAATAGTATAGTAATGTGCAAAAAATTTATATGCGTAAATATAAATCGTAAGGATGCACTTAAGATAATCATTTCCACTAACGAAGTCGTTTTTCATCGTGGAACAGAGTTATGTCTTCCCCAAGAGGCAACCAACCAACTAGCAAGGCGCCAACCATGCATATAGACTCTGCTACTTTTCAGGCTGCAGTCACGGCAGCCGTGACAGCTGTCGTGGCACAATTTAATACTAACAACGCCAGGAGAGATGGAAGCGGTATTGACAATACATATTGTGGTAACAATCAGGAACACCAACGGGTGTCTGCCAGCGAAAATACCTCAGGCCACAAACCTACAAACAAGAAGCGAAAGTTTTGGAACAAAAAGGAGCGTAACCAATCTCAAAGATCCGCTAAAGGACAGCAACCCATGGCCACCCCTACAATTACAATAGCATTGACGACACATGCCTCGGCATTATCCATGGGGTCTGCCACCCAAACGCCGGCCAGACCATATAAGGGATCACTCCCAAAGTGTAACCAATGTGGCTTCCATCATAATGGGGATTGTCGGGAGATGCACTATAAAAATTGCAACAGGAAAGGGCATACCGTCCGTTTCTGTAGGGCCCCGATTCAGTACATCGCCTCAACCCCCAATACCAAAGTAATTCCAGTGTGTTTCCTATGTGGCGAAACAGGACACTTCAAGAGAAACTGTCCAACTGAGAGGAATGATGGGGTGGCCAGAGGAGTGTGACAAACGAACCAACAATGGTAACAGGGAACCATATTAGGACTTTTGTAATGTTTCCAATGACAAAAACGTTTAAGTACCATATGTTTGTAATGAATTTGGTATGTTTGCTAAAATCACAGTCTTTCTACAAATAGTTAAAATACTCTCTCGTCAAATCTAACCAAAGACATTCATATATGACCTTAGGGTCATTACCTGTAAGATGTGATGACTTTGTACATACATCGGGGTTAATTATAATCAAAATACTGAAGTCTTGAAACAAATAATTCCATCTTGACTCCTATTCCATGTCTAGTAGTAGGAATTGAGTGGGGCCACCCACTTGACAATTTCACCAACATCAACTTACATACGACGTTCATATACCGCTCGATCGTAAGGACACCTGTCATGGATCATGGTATCAAGTATCATTACTGGCTATCGAAACACACCCACTACCACTTCTAGACACTATGGTATGAATCATCTAGAGTAATAATAATATAAAACAAAACGGAAAACCCTGAAAAGAAACACAAGATACTCTATCACTCTATTGATCTCTTCTTATGAATACAACTTAACACATGTTTTACTTAAAGAGATTCGGTTGTTACCATTTAGTTTCAATTAGTATAGTCCTCATCTTCCCGATTTAACGACTACAAAAGGACCCTTCACCTAATCCACCGAATATCAGAACCCTTGTCTCCCATAAACGCGTCCAACACGGAGCTCCGGGTCATCTCTCGCTGTGAAACTCCAAAAAACGCACCAGAGGAGTGTTATACTTCCCGAAACCTTATCGCAAGTATTTACAGGATACCTTCGGGAATGTCACGCATGCAACAGAGAAGGTTCAAGCACAAAATCTTGGGACGGATACGGTTAGTCTACCACCACTATGTGTATACACGAGGATAATGTATAATTAAGATTCTACGGACATTGGATGTGTGCTTCCGCCCTATTTCCTGTTCCATGTTTGGTTGTGGACTTGGGGCAGAGTCACCCATCCAACTGTCTTGCCAATCTTAAGCACATACGACCTATATGCGCAAGTTAATGATATATGGACCAGGTACGAGTCCTACCATGAACTTCGGGACAAGGTTGCCTAGGAGGACGAGTGAATTTCCTACCATCCGAAAAAGGCATAGTCGCGTAAGCCAAACCCACATGCTTCCTACCGAGCTACAAGAACTGTCAGGTCAAACCTGTCGAACTACTCAACAATGAAATTTAAGAACCAAGCTTCTCACCCTGGAGAGCTCCGGTCTTATTCTTCAAATAGAAAGACAAATTGCTCGAAGGTCCATCGACCTCAGAGGCCCCGACAATATCTCCAGTAGAAACCTTTACTATCTGCCTCGCATAGACGAATAGGCCGACCAACCGCAAGGAACGAGGTACCCTTCACGAATTGGACCTGAGATCCGAATATCACCAGTCGTGAGTATTAGAGAAGGATGTCTGAGGAGAATCCTCCAAGTTTGATGCGGACGATACAAGTTCGTAGTGATACCCCTCGGATAGGACCAACCCGCTCGCAGTCTTCATGAACTTAATGAATAGGGTAAGCCATTCTTACTGGGACCAATTCGTCATTGTCCTTGAAAATGACTTGCTTATCTATCCTAGTAGTAAGAAGAAAACCAAAAAGAGCAGCTACAACCAATCATGGGAACAATTCTATCAGAGAAGCCTTACCTGAAGTTCTCTAGATACGAGTTTTGGAATTGAGGAGTCGAATTCCTAAGACACATCATTATCGATGTGGAAATTCATAAGGACCCTTTCAATTAATCAAAACCATTGAGAAACAGTCAACACCAAAGGCATCAACAGGAATACGCCAAAATTCCGAGTCTCGCTGACCTACCGTCTTAGTTCCTTTAGAACTTCTCGTAAATTACGGAACCCCCTTACGACTTTGACCCTGAAGGGAGCAACCCTTGTCTGGGAAGAGAAGCAAGAAGGAGAAACCTTTAGAACTCCAGAATAAGAGACCAAATTCCTCTGGAAGCCTCACTCTGGGAAGGCTTAGTACGCTTCGAAAAGCGTGGAAAGCTAAAACCCCAGATAATTATGCCCTTCGAGATTCTTGTCAGAATCAGCCCTGTAACTCACAACTTCAATCTACCACCGCGAGCTTGGTAAAGTACATTCTGCCCGACACGTCTCGGACTTGCAGAAGTATCTATCCGACGAGACTCTTGTAATCCCCTCGACGAGATCGAGTTTCACAAGAGCCTCACCTTCGTGGAAGAACCGTAGTGACCATGGACCGAGAGGTCAGGTGGACGAAGCAACGTCGCTTCCCATTAATGAGAGTGCGCTGGAATACTAATTAAGGACCTTGAGTCACTTGATAGCGCGTAAATCAGTCGATTAGGAAGTATCCCCACTTCTTGGCTCGATTATTCATGCCTACTCCTTGCCTAAATTCAAATTTCGGGACAAAATTCCCTCTAACGGGGGGATGATGTGACAACCGTCAATTTCCGGTCAAGTCAAAGTCAACTGAAGTCAACAAATCAAACCGTTCGACTCAATTTTCCCGTGGGTACTAGAGTTTACGTTATGTAATTTCTAAACAACTCGCTATTCTAATGAGAGATCATAAATCGAAAAGTACGTACATCTAGATCTCCTTAACCTAAAACTGTGGTAAGTGATGAGCCAAACCGATAAAACAATGTTGCATACTCATCTGGAGTGTGTAAGATCCTTAAACAAGGCTTAACAGGGTTTACGGACCTTGCATTATGAAGCCGGACACTCACATTTGTCACACAGAAAACCTCTCTCAATCCTTTTCACTCTATCTCTCTTTATCGAGAATCTCTCCCAAACCTCTCCAAGTATGTGAAATCTTTCCCAAATCTCTCTTTGTATGAGAAATCTCTCCAAGAATGTGAAATCTCTCCTAAGTCTCTCTTTGTATGAGAAATCTCTCCAAGAATGTGAAATCTCTCCCAAATCTCTCTCAAAAGTTCCCGTAACTTTTTGAAGTCATTCGAGTCATTCTGACCCTTAACCGAGTCAAAAACCGCTTAAAACGGGGTAAAGACGGATAAAATAGACTTAAGGACCCGAAACCCCTCTTAAGGAGTCGAACCCTCTTAAGGACGCGAAACCCCTCTTAGGAACTGAACTTCTCAGAAGCGAACTTGTCAAAAGCGAACTTTTCAGAAGCGAAATGAACCAAACCCGAAGGGTCCTCTCAGGCCCGAACATCGCACCAGGGGACCGAAGCCACCTTCGCCTTCGCCTCTTACTCCCTGTTCGCTCCATTTTGCCTTCGGCTCGGCAACAGAAAAGACCGAACCTCGGCCTAGGACCGAGAGGTCTCGCAGGAGGCTGATTTTCACCCGGTTTTCGAATAGTTTTGCGTTTTAGGCCCGTTTTTAATTGTTTTAACGCGTGATTTTCACCCAAAACTTTATTTTAACATATAAGGCCCCATATTTATTAAATATCCATGATTTTGGGGATAAACCTTATCCAAGAAGAGTGGGTGAAGTACAAGAGGTGGAGTGTTGACTTTTCTTTATTCTATGACACAAGCAACCACTCCCATACCCACTCCATGTCACTATTCACCATCAGCCCATACCTAGTCATTTCATGGTATTTTTCCCACCATTTCAGCCACACACTTGGTCAAGGGTAAGAACAAACTTCATTTCCACTCATCCTTCTCTCTCCTCACTCCTCACATTTCTTTCATTTCCTCTCGTCCTTCCATCAAGAACAAACTTCATTTTCTCTCATTTTCTCTCTCTAAAATTCGAGATTCAAGGCTATACTCCAATCTTTTCTTCTACTTTTGGTAAGTATTAACATCCTCCATATGATTATTTCACTTCCTTCAACTCAAATCATAGATATCTTACACAAACTCCATCCTATTGGCGTTAGATCTTTGAATCTTCATGCAATCTCCCAAAGTGTTCTTGAGTTGAACACTTCTTTTCTCCGTCATCCATCTAGTGAAATCACAAAAGGTGAGTTCATACCCCTACATTTTCATGTTTTCTCAAGTTTTTAGGGGGGGGGGGGGGGGAATACAAGTTAAAACACCAAGAACATAACTAAACTTTTCTAACAGCTCTCATCAGAAACGTTTGACTCCATTCACAGACTGTTTTGGACAACTTAAACATTTTAGTTTTCAAAACTGTATTACGTCCAAATATTTAAAGTTCTTAGCTTTAAAATGACTACTTTCACATCTCCATAAGATTTTTCTACAATTTATGGTGATTTTTACAAAACAGTTTATCGTTTCAAGAACAAATCTGGACAAGTCTGTGAATATGAACATTTTAATACAGGTTAAAGACTTCCAAAAATCATGAGAAAAATCATGAGTAAACTAGACACACTTTAAGAGCTCTCAGAATTTACGGATTCAGTTTTCAACTTCGTATGATTTTTCTATGACTTTTCTAAAATAGTGCAGAACAGTTAAAAACTAGTTAACAGCTTATAACTTTCATAACACTTTGTATTATGTTGAGCAAAGTGTATAACAATAAGTTCTAAATATTGAATGTGTTTCCTTGTTAGTTTATCATCATAAACTGAAACTTAGTCATTCATGATAAGATTATTCATTCATTTAGAACACATATATTAAGCTATAGTAAGCATAGTTTATGGATTTATAACACTAATGTGTTTTCATAAAAGAGTTCTTATACATTACAAATGTTTTGGATAAACTATAATAGGTATAGTGTATGTATCATTTACTTTTCAAACTTATTTATCAAAGGTTTTCAGTTTAGTTCACGTAAATTTGTTAATGAATAAATCTGTGAGTCATTCGCTTCGGGTTACTTCCAAAGTAACCAATTCAAAAAGTCCTGTAAATTGTAACCAGAGTCTCTTGTAGGGAGAACGTGATAGTTGTGTATAGATTTATATTGGGTTTGACAAACCCACACCTGAGCTGCTTGCAACAGCTAGACCGGCAGGTCTGTGGTGACAAGTGTCATTTAAAGGCGATGCCTGAAGAACGTCGCATTACGAGGCCGTCTAAGTCAAGTATGGTTATGATAGCTCACATGTGGTATTAACAAATCATAAGATTTACGGGTTCTAACTTTAAATTAGCGAGTTATATCGATTTAGCTCACTGAAATCACTTTAAGTATGGAAAAATACTTGTATGCCTTCATATCAAAAAGGGTTTTATGTCGATTTAAAATTACTTTTTATATATCAATAATTACAGATATTACTGTATATTTTCAGTCTTGGTATTTAAGACTACACATCATTCATTACGGGATTCTTCTCAAATTAAAAAGGGTTTTATGTCAATTTAAAACCAGTTTTATATCTTTAAGTATGACAAATACTTATTCATTTTCGATCCTGGTATTTAGGACCACATAACTTTTTAAAGGAAAATATTGGATTTTTCTTGGTGACACACGACACATTACAAAGAACGGTTTCCAAACTCTTTATCTCAAGAACTTATGAACTCACCAACCTTTGTGTTGACACTTTTTCAAAACTACGTGTATTCTCAGGAATCCAGTGAAATAGGAAATCAACAGAGTTTTGAGGATGGGACGATAAATCGTCAAACATATTATTTTGTCATCATAATGTAATTGATTTGAAATATGTAAACATATACATTGGTGTAACTTTTTCAATTATATTTATGATGGTTGTATATACTTTGAGCACTATTGTACACGTTGTTGTGATACTATACATGAAGTCCTCCACCCCCGAACGTTTCCGCTATCCTTGGTTTAGGGGTGTGACATTTTATGGGTTGATCACTTAATTCACTATAAGCAATGCTCTGATACCATTCTGTCACACCCCAAAACCATGAACGGCGGAAACGTTCTGGGACGGAGGACGTCATGTACAGGATCACAACAACGAAAAGTAGTAAACAAGCAACAACATCATCCATTGCATTAATAATATAATTTTAATACAAGTATGTTCTATCAAATTATGATAAAGACTAAAGTATAAATCAAAAATGACAGATGAGTCTTGAACGAGCACCATCTTCTCTAAACCTTGCATCAGTACCTGTCTACTGTTGACCTGAAGATACAAGTTATTTTGAAAAGAGAGTATCAGCTTTAAAGCTAGTGAGATCATAAGTATTTTAGTGTCTTAATTTGTATGCAAGTATTTGTATGTATGTGAAATGTAAGTATTTGTATGTATATGAACTGTAAGTATTTGTAAGACTGTAATTGTAAGTATGAGTATGTAAAAGTTTTGAATAACCTAGAAAACCCTATGCTTCCTACTGAAAGTAGCCTTCTACCAAGGCATCTAGTATCTATCTGTTTCTATTGTAAGAGTGTGTATTTTCCCAAATCTAACTATTATTAACCAAAATATAGTATTTACATTACCGTGCATCGTGTGAATGTTCACAAAGTGAATGTAATGGGGAAATAATAATGTACTGTAGTTTTATAATAAGTGACTACTGTTGTACTAACTACCTTAAACCAAATGAAATTTAAAGTAACATGTGATCGGCCTGTATCCTGCTACCGAATCAATAGTAAAACGACGATGTAAGATGCCGTAAGAAATGATATTTGGCACCCGTAGACTTGCAAGTCCCACTGTAGCGAGCAACAAGGTGTAAGATAGTCACTCCAGTATAGATCTATATGCAAAATCATACGCTCCCCAATTAAGGAGATTCGGGACACAAAAACGAGCATGGCAGGTAGTGCCATGACCCGTTTAATGGCTCACATAACTGAGTGTAATGTATATGTAATGTATGTGCTAGCTGTATTGTGTGTTCTTCCTCTGTCTAGCATGTATGTTTGTTTCTCATCACTATGTATTATGTTTGTTTCTTATCACTATGTATTATGTTTGTTTCTCAATCTAGCATGTATAGACTCATGAATGAACTGACTCGTGGTATTATTCCGCATTCTAGTAAACGTATTAGTATCTTCCTAAACTACCCATATGGTAGCTTACTAGTAATATAACTGGTACGTATGAACATGGACGTATACCGTTGCTACCCAAGGGTATTGAACTGACTGGAAGAACCTTTATGACTATATATGTACACATGATATATAACTAATAGTTAAACATACCCCACCAGAAAAGGAAATAAGGCGGGTTAGCCTTCCTAAGCCCTTCAAACATTACTTATATAACTATACATATCTAGGCATGAAATTGACAATATAAAAGCATAAATAAGTTTTGTAACATCTTTGAACATGATTACTATCTAAGAACAGGTCGACTTGATGTCAGCCAATAAAAATGAGTTGAAAGTATTTGTTTGATAAAACAGTTTAAGTATAAGGAAACATTTGTTTGAAACACAATTGTAAATGAGTTTGAAATGAAACATACAGTGTATAATGAATACTTTAATAAGGAGTTTTAAACGTATAAAATGTTTATGAAAATCATTTGAGGAAAACTATTTGGTAAAACAGCTAATGCGTAGTAAATCATTTGAATGCTGCTTATTAATCACATGTGATTGATATAATAACTAGCATGATTCTACTTGTATCTGTTGGATAAGGTGTCTAAGTCCATAACTTATTTGGTACATACTTGACCCGACCCGGCATGGTCCATTTGGGTTGCACTTCACCCAAACGATTTATGGATAATTTTATGAGAATTGTATACTTACGATTTATTAATATATTATAAGTTATAATATATTAATATGAAGTCATGTTATTTAATTAGTTTTAGTCTTAAATTAATTATGAATTAATTTAGAGATTAAAAAGAAGACTGACTAAAATTATGGGCTATTATATTTTATATAGTGTGGGCTAATACTCATTTGTTAATGGGCTAAGCTAATATGGAAGTCCATGGATGGTCCATGGACCTTTTAACCCATGGATCCTTGGAAAGGAAAAGACATGGGTTATTAGGGTTTCACCCTAACCATGCACACTATATAAAGAAGCATATGATGCAAGAAATGAGACACTAGTAGTGTGAGACTTAGTGGTGGCCGATTCCACAAGAAAGTATACTACTCTCTCAAAGTTTTCCAAGTGTTTGTGGTGATTTGTGATTCCATTTGAGGCATTCACACTATTGGTGCTTGGCTCTCAAACTCCAAACAATCAACCATCATCAAAAGGTATGTATTTCTACTAGTACTTTTATGATTCATAATCCTTATGCTATGCTAGTTAGGAAGAAACCTTGGAAGTTATTATTTGCATGTATTTTAGAAGAACATAGATCCAAGGTTTATTAGGGTTGCATGCACACTTAGGAAGTGTTAGATTGCTAAAACCCCAACAGTGGTATCAGAGCCTAGGCTTTTTTTCTTGAATACTTGATGCAGATTGCTGAAAATCAAAGTTTATGTGCTGTCTGCACAGTAGACTCGTCGAGTCTATGAAGGGACTCGACGAGTCCAAGACAAAATTCATCCAACTCAGCGAGTTGGTTCATGCACTCGACGAGTTGGAACCCCAGACAGCATATCTTCGAGTTTTGGTGTTGGAATTGGTCTAGAATCATTACCTTAAACTGTTTTGGACTCATAAAACATGTTTTTGATGTGATAATGATGATGGTGGACCAATTTCAAAGTTATAATCAAAATTTCAAGTTTATATGTGTTCATATGATTCTTGAACTTGTTGATGTGAATGTTCATGTTCATATGAGTTTTGTTAGATCATAGGAATTATTTGCAAATTGTTTGTTAGTTAATTCTTGATCTTAATGTGTTTTAATGGAGTTCATAATTTGTCCTCAAGTTATGGAATTCCAAAAGTTTTTTCTTTTAAATGTTCTTTTTTAAGAAGTCATAAGTTACACTTTAGAGGAGTTTTTCTAATAAATGCTTTTATGGCCTTCATAACTTGTCCTCAAGTTATGGATTTCCAAGAGACTCTTCATTAAAAGTGTTAAACACTTAATTAAAACTCATAAGTTATGAATATCCAAAAGTTTATGAATTGTTCAAAACTTGCCCTCAAGTTTTGGAATTTGTAAAGTGTTTAAAACTTTTAATGAACAAGTCGTTTTACCGTTATAAGATTAATGGTTAATTATTATATATATGTATAAGAACAAGTCGTTTTACCGTTAGTAGGCCTCATTCACGAAGCCGGTCTATAAGGTGGGTATAAGGTTGTTGCCTATAAAATGGCAACTTAATGGGTGTCCACTCTCACCCACCGCTTGCTTGACTGGTGGAGGGTCGTTAGCCGAACGGGTAGGACAATGACTTTAAATCCTCATTAAAAGTATAATGATTATTATAAAGTAACTAAATATTTTTTATTTAATTCCCAATCTTAGTTACTTTAGGAAAAATGTGAATTTGGTGCTAGCCCATGGAATTCACACTTTGTACCTTACCAAGTCGTTGGTGGAGCGTGTGTGGTTAACCGGCACACTAACTTGGACTAGTAAGGATCACGAAGGGTGACTTAATGTTTGTCATAGATCAATGGAGCGTGTGTGGTTAACCGGCACATTGATTGGGTGATAATATTAAGGGTACCAAGTGAATTGGTATGGTTATTCACACCTTGTTTTGTGATCCTCGGCATCCCAGTCACAAAATTTGACAGGGCACACTCGAGATTGAAACATGCCATTGAAAAGTTCAATGAATCTCAAAAGATCTAGGAATTTCAAATCCAATTAAAACCTAATAAATTATTTCGTTTTTTTATGGTGGAAATTGGTGAATCGTCATTCGCCTACCTTCAAATATTTTATAGCTTGGATTACGGCATCCCTCTTCCAAATTATAAAATATTGTGTTGGGTCCTAGCCTTAATATTTCATATTGGGTGTTATATTAAGGACTTTGAATCAACTAACTTGATTTTATCCCATTATAGATGTCTGGTTCAGACAACTATGATCTTCCCAAATCTCTTGAAGATGGTGTCCCTCAACATCATGCTTCACTTCCTCCACCTCCTCCAATTATTCTCCCTCACCCACAAGTTCTTGAAAAGTTTAAAGTCACTCAATCCCTATTGGCAAGCATAGTCTATGTGTGCTCATATCTTGGAGATAAAGTCACATATTGACAAGCTGGGAGAGTTGGGTGTCAAACTCTTGTGAAAGTTGGATGTTCAATCACTTTCTTAGTAACATAGTGAGTCTCTTTGGGACTACTATGAGGCAGACTATGACATGACCCTTAATGATGTTATCCTTTTGCTTGGTATTGTGGAATCAGCAATGATTCGGAACACCAGTAAAGCAAATTTGATTAAAAGAACAACTTCCCAAGTCTACATGGACATTGACAATGGTAGCATTAGATATCTAGAAAAGGATTTCTCTTCCCAATGGAAAGGGATCGGCTATAGTCAACTCGGTTGACCAAATAGTAAAGAGAAAGGCAAATTCTGAGATAGTTTCATGTGCCATTACCAAAGGGTCCATGTGTTTTGTTGCCAAAGGAAGGGGCATTGGTTGTGAAGCTGTCCTATTCACCTGAAAGGTCATAAGGTTGATCAAGTCAAGAGGTTTGACTCTACTTCGGGTAAAGTCCACTGTCTATCTCTATTAAGTTCCTATTTGGAGATTCTTATTACATAATGTGAATGGGTCACATGCTGATGTTTTTAAGAATCAAAGAAAGATAGGAAGCTTAAAGTAAGTATATGTTGATTCTGATTGCAAAGGTGGGTTTCAATCACATGGTTCGGTAATCAGAATTTTGAGCTGTTGCTTAAGAGTTATAATATATTGCTTATGAATAGATAACAACAAGGTTTTCATGTGGATTGTAAGGATAAGTTTTTCCGCAAAGTTTTAAAATAAAAGAAAAAAGGGTTTTAATTTTATTTATTTTAAAAATATCCTTACAATGGCATCTATGGAACATTGTTGCTTATATGTTTCTAGTAATAGCAATATTGGAAAGTGGATTTGATTCTTTCATTTGTGGTAGTGTCTGAATTTACCAAATGAAGAAAGTTTTTCATCATCCAAGTTTCAATTGGATAGAAACTTGGAATCATACAAGTTGTATTGTATGATGAATGAGAATTTTCATCTTTGAAAATTAAGACTAATTCTTTGATCACATGTATATGTGAGTCAATTGAAGGACTAAGGAATTAGGTACACTGGGTGTGCGCTGGTCAAGGTCCACCACAAAGATTGATTTGTCATGATTTACTGAAGATTAGTAAATATGATTATAATTATAAGGTTAAGTATAATTCTGTAACATTGGAAAGGTTACAATGTATGACAAAACAAATGAGAAGAATCAAATTAGGCAGAAAGATAAAAGTTTATCAAATTTGAAAGGATGGGAGAGTACTTTAGTATCATATTTCATGATCATCTTAATGATTATGAAACCATATCACAAATTCATAATCTAAGGACGTCTTAGTGCATTGTTATTGCTAAGAAGAGAGGTCATGGATTGTTGGATTGGTTAAGATCGAGAAGATGAGTCATACTTCGTTCCAAAACAATTCTTAGAGTCATACTCCAAGATTGTAACATTGAGTGACATAAAGTAAGGTTTAAAACACTTATCAAATGTAGTGTAAAATGTTTCTACCATTGTACATTTGAGATTGGTAAGTTGTGATGTCTTGGATGAGACAAAGACCAACTAAGACCAATTGTGTGAAGTGTTAGTCTTGATAAGAATCCGCACTATCCCTTGAATATTTGTTTTGTCAAGGAATGGTTCTTGAATGGGGAAACTTATATGTTAAGGGGACAATGGGAGCCTTCAAGATCCTAAAAGAGTTTCAAGATTTAATCAAGAGTAAAACCTATAATTTATCACTAGAACACAACTTAAGGTTTGCAACCTATCATGTTGACATAATTCTTATTTCTGTACCTACTTCAAATAAGTTGAATTTGCATGTGAGTTATCAGAGTTCAACTTGGAAGCATTGGTTGGCCTTGTGCTACCAAGGTGACAAGAAACTAAGATTGAACAAGTTTAATCCATGTAAGGCTGAATTTGTCACTAACCTTATCTTATGATTATGGTTTTAACAAATTCACATGGATAGGAACTCATACACTATAAAATCTAAGTATCATAAGGTTTCTCTCTGATTCATGAAAATGATGGTGAGGAAACGCTTTCACTAAGTAGATATCAATTGTGTTATTTGCATTTTCAAAAGTCGTTAGTGGAGCGCGTGTGGTTCACCAGCACACTAACATGGACTTGTGAGAAATGGCAACGGTCTAAACAATTAAGACTATGATTACGGTATCCCTTTTCGTAGTTCTGAAAATTTTTTAGACACACATGTGAGCTATCTAAGAAAGGGTGTATGAATTTAAATTTCAGAAGTCCAACAGATTTCTGGAAATATGTCAGAGCTAGTGGTAGCATAAGTGTTATGCTGATGATCATCATGTTAGTGGGAGCATGATTATTACGTTTAGCGTAGCAAGTTAGCAATGTTAATTATAGAAAACAAAGTTTCAATTCATGAAGTTGCAGGGGTTGAAAAGTTGTTTTGCTATAATTAAGGGAGAGGAAATTATACTTCGTTTCAATTCTAAAGCTTAGATTGAGATTTTAATCATTTTTAGTCAAGAATATATATATATATATATATATATATATATATATATATATATATGAATTTTATGTTGGAATGGTTCAACTTGAAGAAATTCTATATATATTGCGTTTTCAAAATTCGATTATGATTACGGCATCCCTCTTCATAGTTAAATTTTGAAAACATGGAAAATAAAAAATATTGTAGCAAAAGACTGGTCTAGTATCATGCCTTTATGTCAAACATCATGAATCGTGTCCCATATGCTTCGGATATAGGATCGATTGCATGTGCTATAATATTCATCTTTTCTAAATTTTCCAAATGCTTAAGGCATTGAGAAGGGAAAAGTCTAGAACTGGATATGACTAAAGTGATTAAGCAATTGTCGAGGACAAATCTGAGGTTCGCCAAAGATTGGTTGCTCAGGGAAAGTTGGAAGTATGATGTAAGTTGTCGGAAAGGACCCTTTTGATATGTTCTGAAAAGAAGTAACTCTTGTTCGGAAGCGATAGTCAAAATGGGACTATGGAAATGTCTCCATTGGTGGAAGTTATTCAATCTATGTAAGATTAGAAAACCTTAATGCAAGAAGGATGTTCAAAGCAATGTACTTTGAATATGAGACTTCCGTTCCATAGAAGTTGACCTTCTTTGGAATACTCTGTAATGACTGGTGACAAGGTTTTGGTGACTTTGTGCATAATCATTACAAGAGGAACACTGCATAAAAGTTTAAAATCTAACAAATTTTTTGGTAGATGATAGGAATCGGGGATTCACATTTACAATATGGATTTGGGATTGTGAAATGAGTATCATTGGAATCGTGTTCAATTGATCTACATCACAATGTAAGGATCATAGACAAACATAGTGTGCATACTTGGAGTGTGGCATAACTATTGTTTAGAAAAACAAAGTGTACATGCTAGGAGCATGGGACAACTGTTGTTTTTTATTCAAGTCTTAAGTTGATTGTTTGAAACATTATACAATGAATAATGTGTAATCAATATGGTGATAAATAAAAGGTGGTTCTATTTATATTCAAAAGGGTTCTGAGACCATATTGGATTCGATTATTATTGTGTTTCACTTTTCATGTTTTGACTTCCAAAATAGCTAGGTTATTCTTTCCGATTGACTAAGTTATTTAAACACTCCACAGTCGTTCATATGTTGGAAGTAGGTATGAATCAAGATTGTCATGAATCAGTTTGTAGATGGCTAAATGGGTTTAGTCATAGCAATGGTTGCTACAACATTCATGAGTGCACATAAGTTATGAGTATTGGAATAAACCCACGCTCACTTGTATCACTTCATGGAATTTATCTCGAGTGATCGTGAGACGGTAATATCATATAAATCTTAAAACCTAGAGATATGAGGTGTTACCTATGAGTTGGTTGTGCATTGATTGCACATAAACGCATCAGTAACTTGATGTTATAAAACGTGCCTTTGTGTACAATTCAACAAGTAGTAGAACAAGCATATGAATCGAAGTTTATCTGTTCCTTCTAGAAATAGAAGCGATATCTGTGCCCCTCGATGATTTTGTTGTGACCTATGTACCGGCCGGTCAGAACTAAATTGATTTGTTCGATTAACTAAATTGAATGTGTTTCCTTGTTAGTTTATCATCATAAACTGAAACTTAGTCATTCATGATAAGATTATTCATTCATTTAGAACACATATATTAAGCTATAGTAAGCATAGTTTATGGATTTATAACACTAATGTGTTTTCATAAAACAGTTCTTATACATTACAAATGTTTTGGATAAACTATAATTTGTATAGTGTATGTATCATTTACTTTTCAAACTTATTTATCAAAGGTTTTTAGTTTAGTTCACGTAAATTTGTTAATGAATAAATTTGTGAGTCATTCGCTTCGGCTTACTTCCAAAGTAACCAATTCAAAAAGTCCTGTAAATTGTAACCAGAGTCTCCTGTAGGGAGAATGTGATAGTTGTGTATCGATCTATATTGGGTTTGACAAACCCACACCCGAGCTACTTGCAACAGCTAGACCGACAGGTCTGTGGTGACAAGTGTCATTTAACGGCGATGCCTGAAGAACGTCGCATTACGAGGCCGTCTAAGTCAAGTATGGTTATGATAGCTCACATGTGGTATTAACAAATCATAAGATTTACGGGTTCTAACTTTAAATTAGCGAGTTATATCGATTTAGCTCACTGAAATCACTTTAAGTATGGAAAAATACTTGTACGCCTTCATATCAAAAAGGGTTTTATGTCGATTTAAAATTACTTTTTATATATCAATAATTACAGATATTACTGTATATTTTCAGTCTTGGTATTTAAGACTACACATCATTCATTACGGGATTCTTCTCAAATTAAAAAGGGTTTTATGTCAATTTAAAACCAGTTTTATATCTTTAAGTATGACAAATACTTATTCATTTTCGATCCTGGTATTTAGGACCACATAACTTTTTAAAGGAAAATATTGGATTTTTCTTGGTGACACACGACACATTACAAAGAACGGTTTCCAAACTCTTTATCTCAAGAACTTATGAACTCACCAACCTTTGTGTTGACACTTTTTCAAAACTACGTGTATTCTCAGGAATCCAGTGAAATAGGAAATCAACAGAGTTTTGAGGATGGGACGATAAATCGTCAAACATATTATTTTGTCATCATAATGTAATTGATTTGAAATATGTAAACATATACATTGGTGTAACTTTTTCAATTATATTTATGATGGTTGTATATACTTTGAGCACTATTGTACACGTTGTTGTGATACTATACATGAAGTCCTCCACCCCCGAACGTTTCCGCTATCCTTGGTTTAGGGGTGTGACATTTTATGGGTTGATCACTTAATTCACTATAAGCAATGCTCTGATACCATTCTGTCACACCCCAAAACCATGAACGGCGGAAACGTTCTGGGACGGAGGACGTCATGTACAGGATCACAACAACGAAAAGTAGTAAACAAGCAACAACATCATCCATTGCATTAATAATATAATTTTAATACAAGTATGTTCTATCAAATTATGATAAAGACTAAAGTATAAATCAAAAATGACAGATGAGTCTTGAACGAGCACCATCTTCTCTAAACCTTGCATCAGTACCTGTCTACTGTTGACCTGAAGATACAAGTTATTTTGAAAAGAGAGTATCAGCTTTAAAGCTAGTGAGATCATAAGTATTTTAGTGTCTTAATTTGTATGCAAGTATTTGTATGTATGTGAAATGTAAGTATTTGTATGTATATGAACTGTAAGTATTTGTAAGACTGTAATTGTAAGTATGAGTATGTAAAAGTTTTGAATAACCTAGAAAACCCTATGCTTCCTACTGAAAGTAGCCTTCTACCAAGGCATCTAGTATCTATCTGTTTCTACTGTAAGAGTGTGTACACATGATATATAACTAATAGTTAAACATACCCCACCAGAAAAGGAAATAAGGCGGGTTAGCCTTCCTAAGCCCTTCAAACATTACTTATATAACTATACATATCTAGGCATGAAATTGACAATATAAAAGCATAAATAAGTTTTGTAACATCTTTGAACATGATTACTATCTAAGAACAGGTCGACTTGATGTCAGCCTATAAAAATGAGTTGAAAGTATTTGTTTGATAAAACAGTTTAAGTATAAGGAAACATTTGTTTGAAACACAATTGTAAATGAGTTTGAAATGAAACATACAGTGTATAATGAATACTTTAATAAGGAGTTTTAAACGTATAAATTGTTAATGAAAATCATTTGAAGAAAACTATTTGGTAAAACAACTAATGAGTAGTAAATCATTTGAATGCTGCTTATTAATCACATGTGATTGATATAATAACTAGCATGATTCTACTTGTATATGTTGGATAAGGTGTCTAAGTCCATAACTTATTTGGTACATACTTGACCCGACCCGACATGGTCCATTTGGGTTGCACTTCACCCAAACGATTTATGGATAATTTTATGAGAATTGTATACTTACGATTTATTAATATATTATAAGTTATAATATATTAATATGAAGTCATGTTATTTAATTAGTTTAAGTCATAAATTAATTATGAATTAATTTAGAGATTAAAAATAAGACTGATTAAAATTATGGGCTATTATATTTTATATAGTGTGGGCTAATACTCATTTGTTAATGGGCTAAGCTCATATGGAAGTCCATGGATGGTCCATGGAGCTTTTAACCCATGGATCCTTGGAAAGGAAAAGACATGGGTTATTAGGGTTTCACCCTAACCATGCACACTATATAAAGAAGCATATGATGCATGAAATGAGACACTAGTAGTGTGAAACTTAGTGGTGGCCGATTCCACAAGAAAGTATACTACTCTCTCAAAGTTTTCCAAGTGTTTGTGGTGATTTGTGATTCCATTTGAGGCATTCACACTATTGGTGCTTGGCTCTCAAACTCCAAATAATCAACCATCATCAAAAGGTATGTATTTCTACTAGTACTTTTATGATTCATAATCCTTATGCTATGCTAGTTAGGAAGAAACCTTGGAAGTTATTATTTGCATGTATTTTAGAAGAAAACATAGATCCAAGGTTTATTAGGGTTGCATGCACACTTAGGAAGTGTTAGATTGCTCAAAACCCAACAGTATCCCCCCCCCCCCATAAAAACATTTAAAACATTGATTAAGGGGTATGAACTCACCTGTAGTGAGTGGTACGGATGAACTGAAGATGTAGGATTGCTAGGTGTCAAGTGAAGTCTTGAACACACTCTATGATCCTAGTTAACATATAATATCACATATATGTATCCAATTAGTCTTTAAACAACTAATAAACAAGTCAAGACACCCCAGGACATGCTAAACACTTTAGACAAGTGTTATAAGTCTCAAGGATTGCATCTAAGTGTTGTAGGGAAAGGCTAGTGTGTTTGGGGTTCAAGGAAAACTCCATTAGGGAGTTTAAGGTTTTTTGGTCACTAGAAAAAGGGTTTACGGTCGTAAACCCTTAGGTTTACGGTCTTAAGCTCACCCCCTTTGTGACCATTTGTTGTTTGAAACTTTAAGAGTCCTTAGAAGCTTTTCTACCTGATGTATGTGACCATGGAAGGAACTAGGGCACCATTTCACTCCTAAATGGAGTTTATGGTCCTATTACCATTTTACTTTGAGTTTACTACCGTAAACTCCTAAGGTTTATGGTATTTGGGGGTTTTCAAGTCCTTAGCTCATCATGGTAATAGTCTAGGTTAGATTCTAAGCATAAGGAATAAATATGGGACATTTATACAACTTTTAGGGTGTTTACGGTTTTGGGAGATCCCCAAACTGTAAACACATATAAATGAGTGTTTTCTTGTGCTTTTTATGTGATAAACACATCAAGGAAGGATCTAGACTTGTTACAAAGGCTTTTGATGGACTAAAGCACCCTAAGGCTCCTTAACTTGGTGTTTACAGTTCAAGAACTTCTTGAACCATGAACACCTTGTTCTTGGTGTTCTTGGGTGATTTCCTTGATGTAAAGATGTATAGCAAGCTTTAAAAGACTCTGGGATAGAAGTACTTACTATATGGAAGCTTGAAAGGAGCTAAAAGTCCAAGAACACTAGTGTGTGTTCTTGGTGTTCTTGGTGAAAAGGAAGAATCAACCTTTTTGGAATGATTTCACGGTTAGAAGTGTTTTAAAACACTAGATCTAAGCATATAATCACTTAAGGAAGCTAGAAACACTTACTAGATTAAAGATCTTGAAAATCTTTTTGGATGATATTTGAGAGAGAATGGTTTTGGATCTTGAGAAGTTTTGGAAAAAGTGAAAATAATGACAAGATCTTCTATATATACTCTCAGATTTAGGGTTTTTGTCAGAAAATATTTTATTCAAGCAGTAAACTCTAATTTCTTAGAGTTTTGGAATAATTGGATTGCACAATAACCCTAGTGCATCCTCTCTCCTGTTATCACTAAAGTGTGAAATCCTGAAATACTCAAACTTACTCTAAAAAGTCTGAAAATTGATAGCAACTGTTCTGACTTCTATTGACTTAATATGTTTGTACAGAATAGAAATTTTGGGTTGTCACAATATATATATATATATATATATATATATATATATATATATATATATATATATATATATATATATATATCTTTACCATATTATTAAACATATTGTCTCTTTCTTGAAATTTAAGAGGTATATTTATTATAGCATAATGTACAATCTTATTAAGCTTATGATGAGCGTATCTCTATCTCTACGTATTGGATAAACTAAACCCTAGCCTCTTCAACACGACATCTGAGGTTGTCAAACCCACACCCTTTATCGCGTCTCTTCTAACTTGCTTCTGTTTCCAGGGTACCTTCGGTATCACCATCCTCGCTCACTCAAATGCTCTTCCTCCTAACCTGGATGATTCCTTCTAACCTAGATGATCGACGCCCTGCAACTCTATTTTTCTTTACCTATGTTTCTCTTTTTAAAACCTCAATCGCACATGGATCTAATGAACATCCAACTTTTAAAACCCTATGTAGCCACTACCATTGCCGCCCCCCTCTCTTGCCCCTCTCCTACCTTCTGTTATGATGAGAACTAGGACTGGCCTTACGGGAGTTCAGGCTGTGCCAGCGAACAGGACGTATTCTTTCTTAGGGGGCCATATGTTTATCCACATGTAATACTATCTGTATTCAATCATCGCCTAAATCTTTTAGGCTAATGAACCAGGAATCAGAATAAAAAAAAATTGGGAATTTGAAGTGCCGATCTGTTTCTCGATCATACGCGTGCAAAAAAATCAATGATGGCAACGATTTGTTGATTGTTTTCCTTGGTAACGGTGTTGTCTTCAAACTATTTGTCGATTCACATCCGACAACAATGTTCTTGTCTACGTGATAGTGTATGACAATTTGTAGATTCACACAGATCATTCATCTGTGTGACTAATCAGAGGATGTTTATGTTTAATTATTTATTGAAAAAAAAACATTTCATCTTCTAAAGCAACAGGGAATCCGATAAAGGTATGTATTCATTCATTGCCCATTATTTAATCTTCACTCTAGGGTGACTATTCTAAAGTTCATTGATTTGTTAAAAGTATAGTATCTTTTTTTTTGTCCAAATTTTCGGCTGTGCAATTTGCTGAAAATGCATGTGGTTGGTTATGTGGGGACTTGTGGTTCTTTCTGTTTGATGCCTAATCAGTTTTGTTTCATCGCCCAAATCAAAATTTAGGGTTTTTAGGTTGTGGGGTAAGTGTTTGTACTCCTTGGTTTTGTTTTTGTTTTGTTTTTATTTTGTTTTTTGTACTGTAACATCATGCCATCTTCCTGCTGGTATTCTTATGTCAATAAAAAGTTTTATTATTCAAAAGAACAATAATATTATACAAACACACAAATCAAAAGTAAGATAAACAATTAGAAGAAATCGGTGCTTCTTTTTTAGTACACTGCATGTTAATGATGATGGGTTTATAATCTGTTGATCAACTAAATGTTTATTCTACGGATTTTTTATATTCATATTAATTGACTTATTTATGTTTTCCATTTCCTTAATCCTTATAAAAATTTGTATCAAAACAAAGGATATTAAAGCTTAAAAATGATGTTACTTGGTTCAAGATTTGATATGAATTACTAATAAATGGAACATCTTCTAATCTTTATATTGTTGCTTGTAGGCACATATGCGTGGAGTTGGCTGGAATATTGCCAGACAAATAAAACAAAATAATTCCAAGACATTTTGGGTTAGCCATTAGAAATGATGAAAGACCTTTGGGCAATTATTTTGTATGCAACATATATAGTTAGTAAGTTGACTCGACTATAATAGCATTCTATTAGACTTTTGCATATGACTCAGCAACATACGACAGGTGCAACCTGATTATATTAGCAATTATAGTCCATTTTTAAATGTTTCTATAACATATTTTGGGGCCTTTTTTTACCAAATTGCTCAGGGCCTACAAAATCTCATGGCCGACCCTGATGAGAACCCTGATAGTCTCACAACCCAAACCGTCACCACCAGCGAAGAGGTGAGGAGAAGGACAATGCTAAGCCATCAATTTTTTATTCATCTCTTTCCTTCATTCCTCAGTCGTTATCGACGTTTACCTGGTAAGTTTTTCCAATATATTTTCTATTTGATTAAATTCTCACATATTGAGACCGGTAACACAAAGACAAAAAATATTGTAATTTCGTGTCATTAAAAATGATGCATTTATTTATTTATATGTTTGAAAGGATCTAGATGTATCAACATACATGATGTCAAACAATAATTTGTAGCTAATGCTTTAAACTAAATTGAGTTAAAAGTGCTTTAGATAAAAAGTTGTTGCATTCACTTTTTTACATGTTAAAATAGAATAAAATTTTTAAAAAATTATCTAGATCTAAGAAGATTCTTTGATAACTGGGATTCCTAGTTATTTTCTTAATGATAAATGATAACTAAGATTGTATATAAAACGAAGAATGAAGAACTTCTAAGTTTCTTACACTAGAAGTGTATGTTAATTAATCTTTTGTGTTCATAGCATTCTGTCAAGGTGATAATTAATAGATAAAGTTGGTTTGTGAAGGTATTTTAGTATGTTTCTCTTTGTTTAGATTACTAAAAGAAACTTTTTGTATATGTTGCAGGTAACAAGCCTCTCGACTCAACTCACCCCAGAAACACAAAAATACAAAGTTTGGACAGAAAATGAAGAGAAGGGTAAAATTGTCCAAATGCCGAATATTTATCATTATTTGTGTCTTTTTGGGTCCTGCTTGCGTTTGTGTGTGTAGTGAACAACCATTGTTTGAAGAGATTTTCTTACATATCCTTCAAATCAAAGACCTTGCATCTGATATGCCCACTTGGTATGGTTTTTTTTTTTCGAAAAAGGGCAATGTACTTTTTATTTTGGGTTTCCAGTCACCTGGTATGATTTTTAGCAAGAACGGGCAATGTAATTTGATTTTTTTTTTGTTTTCTATCACCTGGTATGATTGTAGTCAAAGGGAAATGTACTTTAACTTATTTTTATAAATTAATTTTAGTGTTCATAGTTTTAGGATTTACAAAATACATCCAACATGTTGGCAATGCAATATAAACATGTTTATTTTTCAGGGAATCTATTGTACACAGGGACTATTTATTTTAATTATTTTTAAAAGTTAGTCATTTTATTTCGGTCAACATTGTCTAGATAGGGACAATATATACATTTTTTTTAAACAGGGACCATTTTTGTTATTTTTTAAACACAAACCTTGTGTGTGTTATTTTTTTAATTATTTTTAAAAGTTAGTCATTTTATTTCGGTCAACATTGTCTAGATAGGGACAATATATACATTTTTTTAAACAGGGACCATTTTTGTTATTTTTTAAACACAAACCTTGTGTGTGTTATTTTTAATATGGAACCATTTATGTTAGTTTAAAATGGACAATTTTTGTTGATTTTTTTAAATAGAGACCATTTCAGTTAATATTATGTATACAAGGACCATTTATTCATTTTTCTAATACATGGACTATTTATGCTTTTTTTTTAACAGGGACTATTTCTATGTTTTTTTAAACACGGACCATTTATATGTTTTTTCACACATGAGTGGTTTCAATTAATTTTTTAAGTAGTTATAATTTTGTAAACATTCTTTTCACGTTTTGTCACTTCTATGACATTTTTCCATAATATGGTAACATACTATGATTTTATTATTTGATTTTCTGTTACTTGATATTGTTTTTTCATTGAAAGATCATTGTATTTGGTATGGTATTTACATGAAATAACATCCTACTTTAGAAAATTTTATGGAACACAACCAAATGATTGTACAAAAACAATCCAACTTATCTAAACGTACATTTATCTTTGAACAAACAAGTCAATTACATTCAAAGAAAAAATTTGAAATTAATTATTTTTATGTTAAATTATGGTTGTTGGTTTTCTTAATAAAATGAGTATAGGATAAATCAGTCAAAAGAAAATAATTTTTTGTTATTCAATGCAGTCATCTTACTTTTTTTATTGTCTTAACCGGTTTACAAAATTTTCTATTATGTTTGTTTCTTGTAAGTGTTTTGTCGAATGCTTTTATGTGTTTACAAAATTTCCTATATAGTTCACTTGAATTTATAATAAAAATTAGCAACATTTAAAAATAATTTATCAATGTACCTTATGTTTTATGTGTTTGTCATATTTATTTCAAATATTACATGTTTTTGGATATCTTATGTGGCAAAAGGGACTATTAAACAAAATGAACTATACCCATACCTACTCACCTACCCACCAACCCCCACACAATACACCCTACCCCATATGTCGAATGTTCTATGTGTCCGTCATGAGTTATTTTAAAATAACTAATCGCCTCTAGAAACAAATTTCTAAAAGAAATTATTTGCACCCGACGCTTGACGCGGGTAAACGGCTAGTATATATATATATATATATATATATATATATATATATATATATATATATATATATACATATATATATAGTACAATAATAAAAGAATAGTTGCTTATGTCACATGTCTTTTTCTCATAATTTACATTCTTTTAGCACATAATTCTAAATATTACATGTTTTGTGTATTATATTAGTCCCCCCCCCCCCCCCCCCCCCCGAATTTGAAATCAAAGAATGTAACATCCATCAAATTCAATAATTTAAAAAGTTATCAAAAAAACTCTTTTGTCTAATAGAAGTATTACAAAACCATTGTTCCAAAACATTATTTAAAATCAAAGTCTCCCAAAATCCAATTAATAGTAAAACCGAGGATGTGTACGGTCACACAATCGTCTTGCCAGGGTCCAATGAAGTATTTGAAACCATAAAACTAAACTGTAAGCACGAAGCTTAGTGTGTTTCCCACAAAATACCAACACGTGATCAAATAATGTATTAAAATAACAGCATGTACTCGGTCCACAATTAAAAGACTAGATTACCCCTAGAGCCCATAGTATGAGTCTGGCTTGCCTATCGGGCCCAGGACTCATATCTGGCTTGCTCCTAAGCCCATAGCATAAATTTGGCTTGCCATCGGGGCCCACAACTTATGTTTGGCTAGCTCCCAAGTCCAATCAGTCATCAGATTAGAATATAAATGTAAATCCCTCAATATGAGTGTGGCATACCAACCGGTCCTTAGCTCATATCTGGAATGCTATTGAGCACTCAGTACGAGTCTGGCATGCCCTACCCGACCCTCAACTTATATCTGGAATGCTCTAATACCCTTAAGCTTTTAGTACCAGTCTGGCATACCACCTGATCCTCAGTTTGTTTCTGGAATGCACCTGAACCGTCAGTATGAGTTTGGCATACCACCTGGTCCTCAACTCATAACCGGAATGACCTAAGGTTTTTTTCGCTACAACACAAAGAAGTACAACCTCAACCCAACATATAACAGATAAACATATAATCAGTTAATAGGAAAACAAGAAAATCTATAGATCACTAGGCATAATATCATCCTATCTACCAGGATAAAGATCTAACAGATCACTACTAAACGCAATCATACGATAAATCAGGATAACAATCCATAGGGTCGGACATGGTGCCTTCGACCTAAAAGTATAGTGAGGAAAACCTATATCTCGATCTGATGCATAGTTGATGAGGTACCGACTCTGAATCTCAATTCTATCCAACACCTATTCATCAAACAGTGACTAATCCTTAGATGTCACTAAAAATACCTCAAATACCCCTTAGGTGAAACTTGGTCAAACTCAACAATCAATGTTGACCGCAACACTTCGTGTTAACTTAAAAACACATCATGCTCTGCATATATCCAAACAGTCGGGAAGATCCCGGCCAACACGTCATGTTGACTTAGAAACACGACGTGTTTGTCGATGTTCCAATAGCTTAATACATTAAGCTATTTTCGTTGATTTCAAGAATACCAAAGCTCGGAACTAGACCAAAATGTGATCCAAAAGGATAAAGTTTCCAACTATATCCATTGGAAATGTTGAGTATGTGTGTTGCGTCATTGTGTTTATTTGTTTAGTCTGTTTTGTAACTGGGTTGGGCCTGTCGACCCATCTTTTATTATTAGGGTTATAGTATTTAAGATGCATGCATGCACCGTATTTTGTATCTTTGGAAATAGTATAGTAACCCTACATGCCTGTACAATAGCAATTGTTCATCGAGTTCTTCTGAGGCTGTGGCATATAATCATTAAGCACATTTTGATCTACTTGTCATGTTCATATTCTTTACTTGTTTGAATTTATTCGATCTATCTAGGATTCAATTGTAACAATTGGTATCAGAGCAGGAGATTGTATAATCTATACGCATCTCTTCTGTTGAAAGAAGCTTTTAGGGTTTCCGATATTTTTGGATCTTGTTTCAGCCTTCATCATCGTTTGTTCAACTGTTAACACTGATTTTGATCTTAATATTACCCTAATATTTTTTACACATCTGATTCATATAGGTTCAGTTCGATACACAAACATGTATTCAGAAGATTCTCACGTTAACTCGATAAATCTCTCAAGCAACATTGGATCCACAACCAGGATTCCTATCTTATTCCTAAGTGCATATGAAGTGTGGGCGTTGCATTTTGAAGACTACATCCTTGGCCTAGAAGACATTGGCTATCTGATCTGGGATGCCATCATTGTTGGGGCATTTGTTCATACTGGAACTAGAAGAGTAATTAAAATTCAGGTTGATTATAACAAGCTTCTTCTTGAAATGAAGGATGTTCCACAAGATGAGAAGGAAAATTTAATTAGCAACGTTAAGGCAATGAGGATTATTAGGTTTGCCTTACCCCCAGACACCTTTTGTTTGGTTAGTTCATATGATACAACAAAAGGTATCTGGGATAGGCTTAAGGAACTGAACTCTACTGACGATGATCTGGAGCACTCGACTCGAACTTTACTGCTTCAGAGTTTGGAGATTTTGTGCAAAAGCTTGAAGAAAGTTTAGATCAGACTTTCAATCGCTATAATCATCTTCTCAGCAGTATGATGATACGTAAGATTGGACATGAACAAATTGAGAAAAAATTCACGTTCATGAATGGTTTAAGTTCTGAATGGAAGGTTGTCATGTCTATGTTTAAAGCACATTAGAAGTTTAAGAACTACACGTTGGCTAAGCTTGTTGGTATCCTAAGGTCACATGAAGATGAAGTGACAAAAGAAGGGAAAATTGTTTCTGGAGTAGGTTCGCTGACACTTGTCGCTAAGGGTAAGAAGGATGCAGAAGATGATGATTCAGAGTTTGAGCTCTCCGAATATGAACTTTCTAAAGAAGAGTTCGCAATGATGGTGTCCAGCCTAAACATGTTTGCAAAGAAGAACTTCAACAGGAATAAGAAATGAAACTGGCAGGGAAGCTACAGCTCTGAGAAGGTAAAAGAGGAGAGTGCAAAAAGTTCTCAGAAAGAAAAAGACAAGAAGGAGAAGAAGCTCATAGGTGTAACACCGAAATTTTCAAAACAAAATTTTCATTTAAATTCGCTTATCTCTTTAACACTTTTCATAAAAATCTCATTTTTATTTAAATTACAATACATGATTCTTTTGATCAATCAATTGATAAACCAGGATCCTCAAAACAAACGCTTCCTCTGGTATGTACAATCGAGCCGGTGCCGTCCCATGATCCTGAGAAAACCTTAAACATATAACGCAAAACACTGTAAGCACGAAACTTAGTGAGTTCCCCAAAATACCACTCTAACACATATTAGCCACTCAAGGCTATAACTCTGTTAACCCTCTGGTCAGTGTGTCTCAGTGGGACCCTCCACTCCCAACACTCTGTGGACCCTCTGGCCCTAACTCTATGGACCCAAAGGTCCTAACTCTGATAACTCTGAATCATGCATATCGCATATCACAATAAATCTCATAAAATAAATAGCATACACACACAGTGGCACATAACTCTAAACCTAACTCTGTGGACCCTCTAGTCCTAGCTCTGTGGACCTTTCGGTCCTAACTCTGATACACACACAACATAAATCACATAGAAATAATGCAGTGCCACACATCGTATAGATACCGTACAATAACTCTGTCATATAACTCTGTTACCACTCTAGGTAAAGTATAGTGAGAAGACTCACCTCAAACGAAGTTAGATGAACTCTCGTGCTCAACGTCCCGACCTGGCCTCCTCGTATTATTCAAATAACATCCCCGATCAATACTCTCTCATTGTCTCAGCTCTAAAGATTGGGTAGAAGACCATTCTACCCTTCCATGGACTCTCTTAAGTCAATCTCGACCAAAACCCTAAAGTCAACGGAATTCAACGGTCAAACTTTGACCCGACTCGTCGAGTGCACATGGGCGACTCGGTGAGTCCATGCGTGTCTTCTGACTCTTCCAAGGCCTCACTCGACTCATCGAGTGAACCTTCCACTCGACGGGATTCCACTGGATTCGAATCGCGGGGCAACCCAACTCGACTCGTCGAGTCCAATTATGAACTCGGAGAGTTGCTTTCATGATCATACTCAAATGACCTTCTGAGGTCAGATATGTGCCTCTAATCCATAGATCCGACCTTTCCTAGCTCAATAAACACTTAAAGGTTCAAACATTACGTTCTTGCAACCCACATATAGCCATAAATGGATAAATAACCATTAAAATGATAACCTTAGCTCCAAATTCAAAAAGGACTGCATAAAGCTGGGGAATAGGGAGTCTCTGGACCTCTCAAGGTCCAGATCTGAAGATATAGACACAAGAGGGCATCACATAATCTAGATCTCTTAGCAAAAGAAGAGAAGAAACCCTAGATTCATGAAATCTATCACCCAAACGAAGATAGACATGAATCCTTACCTCTCACAGCAGCTCTGAATGAAATGATGGAAGATTTGAGTCCCACAGGACATCCTAGCTCGAAATCCATCCTTACCTTTGCTAAGACACACCAAAAGATGATGGATTAGCCCTCCTCTTGCACCACATGATTTCTCTCTACTCTCTAGGGTTTCTCAAGGTGTAATGGTCACAAATGAAGGCCTATAAGGACCTTTAAATAAGTCCCCAAACCAAAGAAATTAGGTTTTCTCTGCCCAACACGTACTCGGGGAGTCCCTCCTCTGACTCGTCGAGTCTACTCATTATATCCACATGAGAAACCCGACTCGACTCAGCGAGTTGGATCCTCAACTCGTCGAGTCTCTCCTTTAATCAAAAGATTAAAATACACAATAATAACCCTAAAAATCCGGTTGTTACAACTCTCCCCCACTTGAATTAGATTTCGCCCACGAAATCATTCCTCCGTACACAACTCTGGATACTGCTCACACATCTCTCGCTCCGGCTGCCAAGTCAGCTCGGACCCCTTCCGATGTTGCCACTGCACCTGCACCAGGGGCACTTCCTTGTTCCTCAAAACCTTGATCTTCCGATCCATAATCGCGATCGGTCTCTCAACATAGTTCAGGCTCGCATCCACCTGAATATCCCCTAATGTTACCATTGCCGACTCGTTGGCTATACACTTCCTCAGCTGCGGTATGTGAAAGGTGCCATGAATCTGGCCCAACTCTGCAGGTAGATCCAACCGGTAGGCTACCTAGCCTACCCTCGCAATCACCCGGAATGGGCCAATATATCGGGGTCCCAGCTTGCGCCTCTTCCTGAACCCGATCACTCCTTTCCATGGAGATACCTTCAGGAGTACGAAGTCACCGACCTGGAACTCGAGCTTTGACCGTCGCCTATCCGCATAACTCTTCTGATGGCTCTGGGCCATCAGCAACCTCTGTCTGACCTGCTGAATCTGCTCGGTCGCCTGAAGCACCATCTCTGTACTACCCATCACACGTTGCCCTACCTCTCCCCAGCAAATGGGAGTCCGACACCTCCTCCCATACAACAGCTCAAAGGGTAGCATAACAATGCTCGAATGATGGCTGTTCCTATAGGAAAACTCAGCCAAGGGTAAGTACGTGTCCCAATTCCCTCCGAAATCCAATACACCTGCCCGAAGCATGTCCTTGAGCGTTTGAATTGTTTGCTCGCTCTGTCCGTCAGTCTGTGGGTGGTAGGCGATATTAAAATGCAACCTCATGCTCAACTCCTCATGGAATTTCTTCCAGAATCTGGAAGTGAAACGTACATATTGATCTGAGACAATCGAGATCGGTACTCTGTGCCGCGATACCACCGCCCTTACGTACAACTCTGCCAGGCTCTCCGCAGAAGAGCTCTCACTGGCTTCCTCTTCGGATCAACTATCTCGGCCCTGTGACGCACAAGTCACAAAATTCTCAAATGAAAACTACAACCCAACCGAAAATCGACTTAGCCGTGACAGAGATGGAGACCCCAGTCTCGCCCCTGGTTCAACCACCAAGCTCCAAAAACTCAATACTAGGGCTACTCAAGCCTAAAACTCTTCTGCATCATACACTGATCGGAGAACACTCCATCATCACACTCTCTTGCCGTCTAGTGAGTACTATGGCTCCCCGCAACATCACGACAGCCTCTGACTAGTGAGAATTATGGCTTCCCGTAGCACCGCAACACCAACTGACTAGTGAGTACTACGGCTCCCCGTAGTACCACGACTCCCTCTCTCTAACTTGTGAGTACTACGGCTCCCCGTAGCATCACAACACCCTCTGACTAGTGAATACTACGGCTCCCCGTAGCTTCACCCCATACTCTCATTCTCATTACGATGCCACACTACGTCTACTAACTCATGCTCCGTAGACTATCATAGATAGCTACACACACTTGTCCCAAATATGCATCACAGACTCTGGCGGCAACCGCTATAACAAAATACATACCTCAGCGAAGATCCACTTTCTTAAATAATCCCTCTTGATGTCAATACCCGAAGGGCTCCCACTGGAACCGTAGATACATGATGCACCACTAGTCGTCTCAAACTCAAAATTCTAAATAACTCCGAAATTGGAATATTATACCCGGGTACCACAGAACATCACAATGTCCTGCCTCAACCACTGATCTCCTACCCTAGCACCATACAGATACAACAATACATTTCCTTCGAACCCCATAAATAATTCTTCATTTTACCCAATGCGCAATTTCAGTGTATCCAAACACTCAATTGGAATACAAAGAAAGCACTAACACTTCAGAAGACGCTGATGATCCTCCGAAACCCTTTCCCCTACTACTCAAAATCCAAGCATGAATACACATACCGGCCCGAGAGTTGGTTGCTCGATAATCTTCTATCCACCCCAAAAGGGGCATATACAATCCATACTTCGACCCAAAAGTTCTCAACTTCCCATACCATCGTTACGAGCCTTCCACTTGAAACGACCCTGACCACCACCAGATTCCTAACCATTGGCCACCTATCATGGAGACACCCATCCTTTCTCAGACACATACCACATGCATTGTCTCGCTCTGCACCTTTCCTTGATCACCAATGACCCTGGTCTCATGAATTCGAGATGCAGGTTTCTGTATCCAACCCCTAACAGATCTTGCATAAATCTCCGATTCCCTCAATAAAATACCCGGTTCTCCCCCACTTAGGTTTCGAACCATCACCAATTGACACATCAACACTCTACCCCACAGATGGTTTCGACCAGAACATCACACCTACGCTTGGAAGGTGCCACACAACGCCTAATGATCTCCCCACGTAGAGATCAAGAAACCTCAAATACCCTAAATCTCCGAAGAAATCCTTAGGAACTTCTTATCACGACTGCCTCTAGCCATTCAAAGTCTCATACCATCCCAATACTGAACATCCCAACTGTCCAGTACTATCACTGACTCTTAGACTGAAATAATAAATCATCATATTCCTCATCCTCGACTTCTCAACCCCCATTCCAACACGTGAATCATCACGAGAATAGGGACTCCACTACCATACTCAATACCCAACATAGACAGAAGAGCCACCGCTTTGATATACTCGACTGGATTACCTGTTGACACCGCTACCACACGCCCTACTATATTCAACTAGGGTGTAATGTGGTCCTTGACCATCTCAGTCCCCACTGACTACCTGCTCATGGTAGATCATTCCCTTACGGCAGACATGCTGCCTGATACTCTGATGGAAAAATCGTCATCAATGTCCACCCGTAGGGTTTACTCCAAAACCCAAAAATTGAAATCTCACGCCTCTCCTACTTCCCATAGGAAACATAAATAGCACCCAACAAGTCACAGAAGGTGACATCTCCTCTATCGGTTGATTGCTCACTCAAACTGCAATCCCCCATAAATGCCTTCTCTACTAATCCCTGAGTCTTCTGACTACATCTGACATTTTACCAAAATACTCTGAAATGTTCTCGACCTCCCTCTCAAGGGATTCCTCTTCGGACTCAAACATGGCCCTCAGGCCTAAAACCCCATCGCGTCCAAATTCAACCAATCAATCCTCACCGGACAACCGGAGAATCACAAGCATCATTTGCTAAGAATCATGGTACTCATCCCATGTCATTTCTTCTCAATCTGCTACAATATATGGTACTCGAACCATAACATCACTCTTCAATCTGCTCCGATGCATGGTACTCAAACCATAACATCACTCCTCAATCTGCTGTGATGCATGGTATACGAACCATAACATCACTTCCTCAATCTGCTCTGATGTATGGTACTCGAACCATAACATCACTCCTCAATCTGCTCTGATGTATGGTACTCGAACCATAACATCACTCCTCAATCTGCTCCGATGTATGGTACTCGAACCATAACATCACTTCCTCAATCTGCTCCGATGTATGGTACTCGAACCATAACATCACTCCTCAATCTGCTCTGATGTATGGTACTCGAACCATAACATCACTCCTCAATCTACTCCAATGTATGGTACTCGAACCATAACATCACTTCCTCAATCTGCTACTTAGGACCTCCATAATACTCCCTGTATTGAGTATGGGTCTTCTGCTTTCAGTAGTACGGGCCCATACTACTTGCCACATCTACCCATATTTTCTACACGGACCATTCCAAAGCTCCGAAGTAGCTACTCGACCTTCTCGTTCACTAATTCCGCCACGCTTTCTCGCTCCTCAGCGAAATGCTCTACTCTGCCAGCGTACCCATCTGGCTAAGGTTACTCCCTAGGCTCTTCTTGGTCCTCCCACTTTTCTGCCATCAACTGCTGAAGAGCTCCTAATGATGCAAACCATCTACCTCCTGAATGTTGTCATATTCACTTGGTAGCTGACTCCCATCATTGAGAGTTCCACAAAGCACGAAGCAAGTAGCATTCAGACATCGAAGAATACATAGAACTCACTCTGGGTGATAACTCCGCTTGCTCTGTTCATTCTCAAAAGTACCACTGAACTCTTCAACTCTACCCCTCGCGGGTTCTAACTATTCTTTCGGTAAGCACCACAATACTCATCTAGGCGTCTCTCGTAGATTACTCCTCTACTCAAATCCCCTGAAAGGATTCCAACTGAATACTCTCCCTCGTACTCAAAAGCACATCACATATAACAGCAACTCCTAGGCTAAGGCATTACAAATCAGGCCACTCTAGTCCTAAGATATGAAATACCTAGCCTGTCACTAGCATGCATAATATCTCTTAATATGTATCATAAATATCTCATAATACAAAGTAAGGGTATTTTGGGAAATCACCGTTCGGGCTCTGGCTGATTGTACACACTGCTCTTTCTTGTTTTCTCATTGGACTCTTATTCACTTTTATAAAATCATTTCTTTGAAAACTCTTCTTACTTCCTCAGTTTGAGTCCAGATGTACCCAAAGGTGCATCCAAATCCCTCAAACCAAGGCTTCGATACCAACTTGTAACACCGAAATTTTCAAAACAAAATTTTCATTTAAAATCGCTTATCTCTTTAACACTTCTCATAAAAATCTCATTTTTATTTAAATTACAATACATGACTCTTTTTATCAATTAATTGATAAACCAGGATCCTCAAAACAAACGCTTTCTTTGGTGTGTACAATCGAGCCGGTGTCGTTCTGTGATCCTGAGAAAACCTGAAACATATAATGAAAAACACTGTAAGAATGAAGCTTAGTGAGTTCCCCAAAATACCACTCTAACACATATTAGCCACTCAAGGCTATAACTCTGTTAACCCTCTGGTCAGTGTGTCTCAGTGGGACCCTCCAGTCCCAACACTCTGTGGACCCCCTAGCCCTAACTCTATGGACCCAAAGGTCCTAACTCTGATAACTCTGAATCATGCATACCGCATAACACAATAAATCTCATAAAATAAATAGCATACAAATACACTGGCACATAACTTTAAACCTAACTCTGTGGACCCTTTGGTCTTAGCTCTGTGGACCTTCCGGTCCTAACTCTGATACACACAGCATCAATCACATAGAAATAATGCAGTGCTACACATCGCATAGATAGCATACAATAACTCTATCACATAACTTTGTTACCACTCTAGGTAAAGTATACTGAGAAGACTCACCTCAAATGAAGTCGGATGAACTCTCGTGCTCAACGTCCCGACCTGGCCTCCTCGTAATATTCAATAACATCCCCGATCAATACTCTCTCATTGTCTCAGCTCTAAAGATTGGGTAGAAGACCATTCTACCCTTCCCTGAACTCTCTCTTAAGTCAGTCTCGACCAAAACCCTAAAGTCAACGGAAGTCAACGGTCAAAATTTGACCTGACTCGTCGAGAGCACATGGGCGACTCGGCGAGTCCATGTGTGTCTTCTGACTCTTCCAAGGCCTCACTCGACTCGTCGAGTGAACCTTCCACTCGACGGGTTTTCACTAGATTCATGATCATACTCAAACGACCTTCTGAGATCAGATCTGTTCATCTAATCCATAGATTCGACCTTTCCAAACTCAATAAACACTTAAAGGTTCAAACTTTACGTTCTTGCAACCCACATATAGCCATAAATGGATAAGTAACCCTTAAAATGATAACCTTAGCTCCAAATTCAAAAAGGACTACATAATGCTAGGGAATAGGGACTCTCTGGACCTCTCAAGGTCCAGATCTGAAGATATAGACACAATAGGGCATCACATACTCTAGATCTCTTACCAAAAGAAGAGAAGAAACCCTAGATTCATGAAATCTATCACCCAAACAAAGATGGACATGAATCCTTACCTCTGACAGCAGCTCTGAATGAAATGATGGAAGATTTGAGTCCCACAGGACATCCTAGCTTGAAATCCATCCTTCCCTTTGCTAAGACATACCAAAAGATGATGGATTATCCCTCCTCTTGCACCACATGCTTTCTCTCTACTCTCTAGGGTTTCTCAGGGTGTAATGGCCGCAAATGAAGGCCAAAAAGACCTTTAAATAAGTCCCCAAACCCAAGAAATTAGGGTTTCTCTGCCCAGCACGTACTAGATGAGTCCTTCCTCGGACTCGTCGAGTCCACTCATTAAATTTGCGTGAGAAACCCGACTCGACTCGACGAGTTGGATCCTCAACTCATCGAGTCTCTCCTTTTATCAAAAGATTAAACTACACAATAATAACGCTAAAAATCCGGATGTTACAATAGGTGACTCTGGCTATGATTGTAACTAATGTCATGGCAATAACCACCTAGCCAAGGAGTGCATGTTGCAAAGGTTGAACGAGAAGAAGGAAGGAGAAGACAATGAAACATACCATCTCCGAAAGCTCGATGAGATAAAGAAGAAAAAGAATGTTGATAACTCTATTATCACTTTCATTGTGCAGGAAAACGATGTTGAAGATGAATTTGGCAGGGTTAAAGTCTAGTTCATTAATTCCGAAGATGAGGAGGTTCGCAGTCCTACTTTCATGGAAGAAGTTTCGTAGCGAAGGAAGGAGATTTGCAGTCTGGCGGTAGATACTTGATGGTGACGAATGATGTGTCAGCACTAATAGGATATGTTACCAATGGTGATAGTGCTTCTGACAGCTGCTTCGCTTCAAAAACTATTCCTGAACAAATAAGCTAGTGCGAGCAGGTCATCAACAAGGTAAACTCCATTCTCGAATCTCTAAATATACCCATATCTCGTTATGAAACTAAATTAAATGACTTAAGATACACTTTTTCAAGTTTTAGTGACAGTTCAAAAAGAACTCATTTAACAAGCTCTAACTTAACCGATCAAATCAGCAAGGTTTCGTAAAAGAGTGAGGAAAGACGCAGATGGATAGAGAAGATAGAGTATGATCTATCTAAGTCTAAGGATGAGTCGATTTATTTACATATGGATAATTTGAGTCTTTTAAAACAGTGTAATATTTTTTGTTTGATTGCCAAAAGACTTTATTTCCATATCACTCAATTACATCTTAATTATGAAATTGGAAAGAAGATCCACAAGATGATCTTACCTTTTCTTGAGTTGAAAGAAGATGAAATCGACGCAGATTGTTACAAGTGCTAATCCATCGTTTCTTCAGACGAAACTTTAGACGTACAAAGTAGGACTAGACAAAATTAAATCATTCATAAAGTCCAAAGATCACAAAAACATGCTTAAACAACTTTTAGATGAAAAAGACAAAGAGAAAATTTAAACTGAAACTGTTCAGAAATTTGACTCACTAAACACCAAGTTAAATTCAGAAAATAAACTCAATGCTGAAAATGTTTCTGAATTTGGCGATGAAAGTGATATGAGTGAAATATTTGTAGAGGATGACGTTGACTGTTCGGAATTTGTTAAAAGCGAAACTGGAACTACGAAAGTCTTAATTTCTGAAAATTCAATTGAGTTTTCACGTATTTCTAAAAACAAACATGAAATTTTAAAAGTCAAAGCAATTGTTTTTCCTCAAGTCCAAACTGTTTCTAACCAATTTTTTTGCAACTAAAGGACTGGACAAAAACCAAACATCTGAATTAACGTCCATGGTCGATGTTGAAAACAAAGATCGATGTGATGAGTACTTCTGGTCTTCTCCGATCGATAATGCAGATGAAAACAAAGGTCTATCTAAAATGACCTCGTGGAGAACAAAGGGCAGATATGTAGCAGAACCCCTAAACAAAGTCAATTCGAGCTATGAAAAGGAAAGTCCAAGTGGAACTATGAGTGTTCCAAATGATACATCGTCAGTTCGGACCGAAACCCTACCAGAAAGCCAAGACCTAGGGCCAGTATTCACAAATCCTCAGAGCAGTTTGTAGCTCAAAAACACCAAAGGAATGCTGGATATAACAAGAATATTATGGAAAGAAAGCAGTTCAAGCAATCTAGGAATCCAAATTTCGTGCATAAAGAAAAGGTCAATTCAAATGCCAAAGTTTTGCCCCTAAGGTCTCGCATCAAAAGGTTTCTCAAAAACCATCTTTTCAAAATCATGTGAAACCCGTACAGAAAACCAACTCTCGCCTCTTTTCTAACAAGAGTGTTTCACATTCAGTCAAGGTTTCGCAAGACGTTAAAGGCAAAGGAAAGATGGTTTCGAAGTCTAAAGTTCCTCTGAAAAGATTCGAAGTTAATCTTAAGCAAGTTGACAAACAGGCAGTTAAACAGCAAATCCAAAATAAAAAAAAAAAAGAAACCATCCACCAAGGATGCGAACTTAAATGATAATAGGATTACTGTTTTTAAAATAAAAAAGAAAGATAAAACAACCATAATAAAATGAACATATCTGTTTGATCCTTCTATTTCTTTTCCTATGAAAAAACTCACAAGGGTCCAAACAACTTTGGGTTCCTAAATTTGCTTAACTTTTGCAGGTAATACGTGACGAGCAGTTTGACTCAGAATGGTACATCGATATTGGCATCTCGTATTACATGATAGGTAGGAAGGAGGAATTATGAGCATACAGATACCTGAAAGACGGTGGAAGAGTGAAGTTCGGAATTAAATCACTTGGAGAGATTAAAGGTTATGAGATGATCACTAACGGATTCGCGAAGTGGCATATGTAGAGGGACTGCAACACGATCTTATAAGTGTTTCGCAGTTAGTTGTTGGCACTGGATTGAAGGTTTCATTTGATGACGAAGGGATAGAAATCATTAATAAAAAGACAAAGTCATCGCTTCTAAAGTCAAAGCGCAAAGGAAAAATGTACCCACTGAACATGAATCCTATCCGAGGGAATCCTACCATTTGCCTGCTGACGAAAGTACCTACAGATGATAGTTGGCTATGGCATCGAAGACTTCTGCACCTCAATTTCAAAGATATCAACAAGCTTGTTCTTGGTGATCACATGCCAGGACTTCCTATCTTAAAATACGACAAGGATCCTCTATGTGATGCATGTGAAATGGGGAAGCAAAGCAGGAAGGGTCATCCAGCTATAGTGAATACGAAAGTTATTGAGCGACTTGAACTTTTGCGCATCGACCTTTGTTGTCCTTCTGCGATTGAAAGTATTGGTGGTAATAAGTATATTCTCGTTATTGTAGATGATTTTTCTCATTTCAGTTGGGTGTAATTTCTTAAGCATAAATACGAAGCCACTCTAAAGCTAAAAGACTTCATAAAGCAGATTGAGTTACAATTGTGAAAGCTGGAATTCAAAAACCAAGTGATTGAAAAATTTCTAACTGCGAAAGGGGTATCACATAACTTTTCTGCTCCTTATACTCCACAACAGAACAAGGTCGTTGAAAAGCGAAACCGCTCATTGTGTGAAGTTACGAGAACCATGCTTTCTTATGCGAATACACATGCTTCACCCAAAACTGTTCAATCCTCAACAAGCGAATTTTTATAACACCTTGTGAAATCATAAATAAACAAAAACCTAAGGTAAAGTTTTTCCATGTGTTTGGTTCCAAGTGTTTCATCTTCAACTCTAAAGAACAAAGGAACAAATTTAATGTGAAAGCTGACGAAGGTATCTTTTTGGGATACTCGCTGAGCTCCAAAGCATATAGGGTTCTCAACAAAAGGTCCAAAAGGATTGAAGAAACCTACTACATCACATTCGATGATAATTATTTAAAGAGGTTTCAGAAATTTGATAGTCAAACAAAGGAGATCTTTCCACAAGCACATGCAACAACAATTCCTCTCTCTACACTCTACGAAGAATTTTTGAATCTTTTCGATGAACCAGAAAAAGCAATTTTGTCTGAGTCGAAAGGAGCTGACAACAAAGTCGACGAATTGAAGAAAATCATTGATGATGCTAAAAAAGAAATGGAACAGGAGAATCCCACTCCGGAGGACCATGAAGGTCCATCACAATCTTCAGACGCGAACGTTCCATTGCAGGGGAGTGTTCTTCAACCTCCTCTCATAATATACCTATTCAAGGGGGAGAACAAAAACCCTGATGTCAGTTTAGAACCACCTTTCCCAAGGGAGAATCCGGATGTACGATCAGAATTTGAAGAAATGAATGTGGAATTGGATCCATCATATGATCCAAACTACCCTCCATTAGCTAAATGTACCAAAGATCATCCGAAAACTCATGTCATTGGAGATTCATCATCAGCCGTTCTTACGAGAGCTCAACAAAAGGCAAAGCGAACTACACTATTCTCTAAAGTGGAATTTTGCATGTTTAATTCGTTCATTTCCAAGATCGAACATAAAAATGTTCAAATTGCTCTTGATCATTCTGATTGGATGCAAGAAATGCAGAAGGAGCTTAATGAGTTTGAACGAAATAAGGTCTGGAGACTTATTCCCACCCTAAAAGATGCATCTGTTTTTGGTCTCAAATGGGTATTTCGCAACAAGTTAGACAAAGAAGGCAACATCATACGAAAAAAGGCACAACTGGTTGTCAAGGGGTATTGCTAGGAAGAAGGCATCGACTATGAAGAAACTTTCGCATCAGTTGCAAGGTTGGAATATGTTCGTATCTTCTTGGCTTATGCAGCGCACAAGAATATTGAAGTATACCTGATGGATGTCAAATGTGCATTTTCAAATGGGGAACTTGAAGGGACAGTGTATGTGGAACAACCACCATCCCAACCACTGCTATATTCTGGACAAAGCGGTCTATGGTCTGAAACAAGCTCCAAGAGCCTGGTATGAAACTCTTACTCTTTTTTTTTGAAACAGGCTAAGTTTAAACAAAGTTCGGTCGACCCAACCTTCTTTCGCAAGAAAGCAAGTGACCACTTGATGATCATCCAAATCTACGTTGATGACATCATTTTCGAATCAATGAACCGAAGCTTAACTATTGAGTTCCAAAAATTGATGGAAACGAAGTTTGAGATGAGCTCCATGGGTCCGATTAACTTTTTCCTTGGCTTGAACATAAGGCGAAGTCAGGAAGGAATCTTCATAAATTAGGAAGCTTATACGAAGACCTTGCTTGCTAAGTTTGGAATGGTGGGAGACTCAAAGGTGAAGGTTCCAATGACATTTGGAACGAAACTAACTCTATCCTTAGAAAAAACTGATGTAGATATGACACTTTATCGTCAAATAATAGGTTCACTAATGTATCTAACTGTTAGTCAACTAGATATCATGTTTCCCTAATCAATCCCAAAAGCGGGGAATCCAATGATATCCTCATACACGATACCCCACCTAAACACCCAGCCGACTTGGGGCTCAAGGAATCCGCTACCACATTTGCTTTACCCAGATGGTAAAGGATCTCACAGTCATAATCCTTAACTACATCCAGCCACCTGTGTTGTCTCATGTTCAGGTTCAACTGATCCATGATATGCCTCAACATCTTTTGATTCGTGTAGATAGTACAACGGACCCTATAAAGATAGTGCTTCTAAATCTTGAGGGCAAAAACCACTGCCCCCAACTCCAGATCATGTGTGAGATATCATGTTTCATGCGGCTTCAGTTGTCGCAAAGCATAATCTATCACCTGTCCTATCTACATGAGGACCGCCCCTAAACCAGTGATGGATACATCACAGAACACCACAAAATCCTCCATTCCCTTCGGGAGGGTTAAGACCAGAACCTCGCATAATCTCTACTGAAGGGTCTCAAATGTCGATTGCTGCTCTAGGCCCCATCGTAAATCCACCTCTTTCATCGTCAGACAAGTGAGGGGTACTGTAATCTTGGATAAATCCTTAATAAATCTCTGATAGTACCTTGCTTGACCAAAAAAGCTCCTAATATCAGAGGGAGATTTCTGAACTTCCTACTGCATCACCGCCTCAATTTTAGCGGGGTCGACCAAAATCCTATCCTGGTTCACGAGGTGTCCAAAGAACTAAACCTCTCATAACCAAAACTCTCACTTTGAGAACTTGGCATATAGTTGCTCTCGCCTCAAAACCCCCAGAAGCTCACGAATATGATCCTCAGGTTGCTCATTGGTCTTGGAATACACCCAGATATAATCAATAAACACTATAACAGAGCGATCGAGCATCGGCCTGCAAACCCGATTCATGAAGTCCATACACACCGCAGGCGCATTTGTGAGCCCAAATGGCATCACCACGAACTCGTAATGCCCATATTGAGTCAGGAACACAGTATTCTCCATGTCCTCCGCCCTAATCCTGATTTGATGATACCCAGACCTCAGATCTCTCTTGGTGAACCAAGATGCACCCTGCAACTGATCAAAGAGGACGTCAATCGGCAAGAGCGGTTAATGGTTATTCACCATCAACATGTTCAACTCTCGATAATCAATGCACATCCGGTGTGAACCATCCTTCTTCTTGACGAACAAAACTCGCGCTCCACACAGAGAACTACTTGATCTATTGAACTGCTTGCCTAGCAGTTCCTCCAGTTGAGATGACAACTCCTACATCTCAAGTAGTGCCAAGTGGTATGGCACCTTGGCAATAGGGGCCACATATGGCATGAGGTCAATCCTAAACTCGACCTGCCTCTCGGGGGGCACTCCAGGTAACTCCTCCGAAAAAACATCTACAAATTCCCTCACTACCGAGACCTCTAAAATAGAAATCTGATACCCAATACACGTATCCACTACATAAGCCAAGTAGCCCGCATACCCATGTTGAATATATTGACGAGCCCTGGTTGCTGAACAAAACCCTAAACCCCTCCTGGTGCCCTCTCCATAGATAACAAGTTCTCCCCTACTTGGTGTTCGAACTACCACGCACTGGCCCTCACAATTAGTTATAGCACCAAAACAGCTCAGCCAATCTATCCCCACAATCATGCAAACATCCCCTATGGGGATAGGGATCAAATCAATCAAATAAGGCACCCCAAAGATCTCCAGAATACAACACCGATACATTGATGATGAAGAAACCTCATTTCCGTTGGCGATAGAAACTCGGAGTGGACACTGCAACTCCCCAACGAGAATATTAAATCCCCTACTGAAAGATCATGACACAAAGGACCGAATCGCACTCGAATCAAACAACACTAGAGCAGACAATGAGTTTACTAGGAACGTACCTAATAGAGGTACATAAATAAGCATAGCATAACACATAAATAACAACATAATAAATAGAAACATACCAGTCACAACATCTGAAGCTGCTCTGGCCTCCTCCGCAGTGAGATGGAAATCGCGACCTTGAGCCCTCAGGGCTCAGCCCTCCTCTGGTTCCTATCCGTGATCCTCAAAGTAGTTGGTATGGGAACCTACGCCAGGGTGATGGCGAGCAAAGGACATTTGACCTTCACATGGCTAACCTAATCACAATGATAGCAAATCTTGATATTCAGAGCAGGGACCAACTGGCGGTAATCTTTTACATAGTGCCCCTCCTGCCACATTTGTGGCACACACCTCCTGACCGAAAAGCCCCGTCATGAAACTTACCGCACTTACCTACAAGTGCGGCCTTACTAACCCGCAGATCTAGAATTAGCAGCCTTGAACCGCTTTAGTGCCGGCTATAACTATGTCCTAGCCAGTCTATGCTCCCCCGTCTAAAGCTCTATCTCAATCCCACGCCGCCTGGCAGCCTCCTACATCTCCAACAAAGAGTCATATCGTTAGGTGGAAACAAACTACATAATATCCTTCTTGAGCATGCTCAAGTAACGGGTCATCTTAGCCTGCTTCGAAGCAAACTCAGGGCAAAACATGGCCATTTCAATAAACATACTGGTGATCTTCGTCACCGACTCCTTCCCCTGCCTCAGGTCCAAGAACTCCTAGGCCAACCTCTCGCGCTCAACCTGCAGCACATATCGAGTATGGAACATCTCTGTGAAATGCACCCAAGATACCGCATCCCTCTATTCAGCAGAATACGATCTTCTAACAAGTCTCCACCAATCCTTCACTCCGAACCTCAGGAGGTTCAGAGCGCACCTGACCTTCTGGTCAGTTAGGCAAGAGTAGGTGAAAAAGTATCCTTCAATATCATATAGCCACCTCATGGATATGATCGAGTCCTGAACTCCATCTAAAGTAAGGGGATTCATATTGTCGAAGTCCCGATATTGAAAAACCCGACGCGATCCAAGCCCTACATCTGCAATGGTTGCGGTGGCTGCAACAGTGGCAGCCTTAGACAAAGCAAAATAACGCTCATAAAAGTACTCAATCAAGGCGATCTTAATAGACCAAAACATCTCTGGAAACTGAGCTCGGAAGTGAGAAACCACTTCCTCTTGTAGGATCTCCCTGATCGTGTCATCCAACGCAGCTGACCCACCCTGACATCCAGCTCCCAATCCCAATCCGGATCCAGCCTCAAATCACCATGTACTCACCATAATAAAAATAAACCAAGCGAATATCGGATAATATGTATATCATTTCAGGGTAACCAACTCCTAACAAATCCCTAGGGGTTGTGACTTCTCTGTTACGTGTACTGTAACATCCCGAGTTCAGGAGTGCAAGTTCAGGGTTCAAAGTGAAAATATGGTTAGTCAACTCGGCGAGTCCATGGGTGGACTCGGCGAGTAGGGTCGCGATTCTGGTCTCGTGATAAGTAGCCAACTCAGCGAGTCGGTGGCTGGACTCGGCGAGCTGGTGCTGTGTGGAGAAAACCCTAATCCCAGGGATTGAGCCGTATACAAAGAACATAATACCCTCTCCCCAGCCTCTTTGCTCTCCCTTGAAGTCCAGAAACCCTAATATTCGTGTGTGAGAGAATTAGAGAGCATTTGGATCTTGAAGGAGTGTTTGTTGAAGAAATCTTTGAAGATTAAGAGGCTTGGAGCAAGGGGCTTTGCAAGGTTTTGGCTTATTCTTCTGTTGGAGTCTTCTTTGGAGGTAAGGATTTGTTGCTTGAGCTGTTATCCATCTAGATCTATCATTTGTGGGATTTTTGGGAATTTATGTAGTGCTATCTTGAGTTTAGAGGTTGGATCTGAGGTTGCTACCTCAGATCTAGAGTAGTGATGATCCAAAAGAGCATAAAGTCCTTGTTCAAGAGCTGTTGATGAAGCCTTTTAGTCCCAAACCTTAGCCAAGAGTGTATTATGCTTAGATCTCCTTGGATTCACGTAAAGTTTGCTATTTTACGTGATGGATGGCTTGTATAAGAGTAGATCTATGGATTTGAGACTCTGCATGGCTTGGAAAGCCTCTGTATGGGTTAAGAGCTAGTGGTACTCGGCGAGTCACATGGGTGTACTCGGCAAGTTGCATGAAGATGGGTAGCAACTCGACGAGTTGGAAGAACAACTCGGCGAATTGGTTAAAGATAGCCTTGGACTTGGCGAGTCTGGTCGTGAGGTCCTAACCTTTTCTGGTTAAGCTATGAATCGGTGAGTCAAGGGATGACTCAGTGAGTTGAGTACGGTTAGACTCAGAGTTGTGGGACTCGGCGAGTCTTGCGGTGACTCGGCGAGTTGAGTCGTGTTATGGGAGTTTCAGAGCATGGGGACTCGACGAGTCAGCGGGGTGACTCGGCGAGTAGAGTCAATCAGGAGGGTTGACTTTGACTGAGGACTTTGACTTTGACCAAGAGTTGACCAGTTGACTTCCAGTGGTATTTTGGTAATTATGGGTATTTATTGAGTTCAGTCTTTTGGAATTGATCAGTGGTGGAGTTCGTGTCGGAGGTTGAAGCAGCGTGATCTTATACTTTTCAGTCAGCAGTTGCGACCCGAGTTATCCTCACTATATCAACAGGGTCTAAGGCACCAAGGTCGACCCTTTATCGGATTGTAATTCGGGTATTGTTGTTATGTTGTTGCTTTGCTATGTTTGCATCATGGTAGTTGGGATGGTATATGCTAGTGACCGGTTAAGTCGGTATCCTTGTTATGATGAGGTTATGTTATGTGATCTGCTAGATCGGTTTGATTGGATGTGGATGTTATACGATTATATGTTTATGTACACATGGTTGTTGGATTGGGGTTGGGTTGAGGTGGGTCCTGCTTTGTGTTGTAGGCCAACATACCCAGGGCGGACCGGTTATCCAGAAGGCCCAGCGAGCGGTCCGGATAGGCTGTAGGCCCCAAGAGGGCGGACCAGACGTGTCGAGGCTCGGAGAGTGGACCAGGCCGACTGAAGGCCTGGTGTGGGCGGACCAGACATACTGTAGACTCAGAGAGTGGACCAGGTGGATTGAAGGTCCGGTGCGGGCGGACCAATCACACTATAGACTCGATGTATATGGCTAGACTCGGAGGGTGGACCAGGTGGACTAAAGGCCCGGTACGGCGGACCAGTCACACAGTAGACCCGAAGTGCATGGTTGTTCTATGTTCTATTATGATATGACATGTTATGTGTATGGTATATGTGGTTGGTATTTTGGGGGTATCTCACTAAGCTTTCGGGCTTACAGTTGTGGTTTAAATGTTTTCAGGTTCTTCACGAGACCGTGGCAAGGAAAAGGCGTGATCGTACTGCTCCTCATGTTTATGTTTTATGATATGGTTCTGGGGAATACTCTGATAATAAAACTATTGAAAACCTTTTTGTAATAACTTTATGGATGAGGATTGTTTTTGAAAAGTTTTAAATTGGTTGAAATTTTTAGAGTGTTACATGTACGGGTCCTATGCTTTCAGTAGTACGGGCCTATACTACCTTCCACATCTACTTGTATTTGTCTCAGAGGATCATCACAACACTGTAACAATACAACCTAGCAAAATCATATACTCCATCCCTACTCATCCATGAAACTTTCACCAACCCTGCTAAACATCTCGAAACTGGCCGGTTGGCCCCATACAACTCATCCATGAAACTTTCACCAACCCTGCAGCACTCATGTGTGCTAGTCATACATAACACTGGACCCTATAGACAGTCAAATATCTGATCCTACCCTAAGCCCTTCATTAAACAAGAACATGAAATAAGGTCAAACCAAACATTCCCAGGCTATAGAATCTTAGTTATGCACAACCATGATGCCTACACTAAGCAACAACAGTAATGATGTAAATTCCATTAGAGAAGAACCCTAGGCTATCAAGCATCATATAATCAGGCAATTCTATCATGGAAATCCTAGAGATCCGTAGCCTATCACTAGCATACTATTATAACATATCACAATATCAAATAACAATGTGGTATTTTGGGGTCTACTTACTGGCTCCAGCTGATCATACACTTTGCACCCTCTTGCTTATTTTGAAAACCAATTTTATTTAAAAAAAAAATTAAAAATCTTTTCCTTTCTTTGATACTGGATTCACACAATTATTCCTCTATTTCACTCAAACCAAGGCTCTGATACCAAGTTGTAACATCCATAAAATTCATGAAAAGTTTAAACTTTTCAAACAATTCCACAACCCATCATTGTTTACAAAATAGTTTTCAATACATGTTTATTATCAGAGTTTTCTCAAAATCATAAAACAAAACATGAGGAAATGCATGATCATGCATTTGCCTTCCCGCGATCATTTGAGGTACCTAGAACATAACCCAAAACTGTAAGCCAAAACCTTACCGAGTTCCCCCAAAAATACCAACACAACACATAACCAAAATAATAACAATAAACATCATGCATACAGAGCCTTCAGCCTGACTGGAACACCCCACCAGCCTGCAGTCCACCTAGTACGCTCATAGAACCTAAAGCATG